>NC_052480.1:17286302-17406050 GCF_009730915.1 Dioscorea cayenensis subsp. rotundata | reverse complement strand
GGATTTTGTCATCTTGCCAAAAAGACAAGACTCACATGTCGGATAGGGATTGAATCCCAATGGACCCTATGAGGCCATCTTTCTCCAACTTGTGATTCCTTTGTTCTCCAAAGATGACCTAATCTTAAATGCCACACAAGTTTTTTTGATTTATCTCATGCACACCATGTCTTTTAGTGATAGCATTCACAACACATTTATTCTAAACATTTAAATAATACAATCCATTTACTAAAGAGGTATCGCCAACTAATTTATTTCCAAAATAAATATCACAATTAGTTTTACCAAATTTAAAGACATATCCTTTTTTGACTAAAACTGCAACAGAAATAATGTTTTTTAAACCATTTGGTAATACTAAACAATCCTCTAAAACTAAAATATGTCCAGAATATAAAGGAATAGAAGTAGATCCTATGTGAGTTGCTGCAACACTATGTCCGCTTCCCACGTTGATCATCACCTCTTGTTCACCCAGCTTCCTTCTTCTTTCCAGATCCTGATTCATAATACAAATATGAACACTAGCTCCTGAATCAAGAATCCAAGAAGTAGAAAATATAGAAATTGAACAATTTGTTTTGAAAACAAATCGTTTCATACCTGTAGCGAAGCTTACTTTGAGCTGTCGAAGTAATAATCCCAGGTGAGCGGATATCGAATCCACGGGGAGTAGGGAGTAAAGACACTTAATTCGATTCTTAGCTATGTGGAATATCAACAATGATAAGTGTGACAATGATTCAATTCTCAACAATTAAAAGCAACAAGTAAGAGAGCAAAAGTAAGGAGGAGGTAGGGCAATCGATAAAGATGGGGTACTCGGATGATGCTTCACCTAGGATAATCGCTTCAAGTGCAAGAACTCTCTATTATTCTTCCTAATCAATGTAATGGTGAGTCATGGAAATCCTTACATACATAGTCCTAAATCTAAGGTCAACTATGCCTAACTCTATTCATGTCCAGGAGGAGAGATTAATCTCTTCCTAATTATAGACCTAACCCTTTGGTCCAGGCGAAAGGTCCCTAACCACAATTAAGCCCTAGATACTAAGATCCCCTCAACGCTTCACTCCGTTGAACGCGTAACTAAGCCCTAGCGGAGATTCATCCCATAGACCATTCACTCTATTATGGCCGCAAAGAACTCGAGGAACAGAGGTAGAATCTATCACGTCAGAGGGGAAAGGGGACGCTCCTGTACCTCTCAACTCACACTCTAAACCTTCTCCAACATAGCTTTGTCTAACGCTCGTGGTGTGTCACTCACTCACAAGGTTACCAACAAGAACTCTCAACCCTAGTGTCACTCTAGGGGAAATGTTCATACAATCAAGCATTTAAGGTTGGAACTCACAATAAACATCAATTTATTGAAAGCATAATAAAGAAGTTCAAAGAAACGAATACATCATAGGGTTCACAATCACCCAAGTACCCACTAGGGGTTTAGCTCTCCATGGAGCTAAGTACAATCAAAGAAATCGAATGTAAAAGCAATGAATCCATAAAGAAACCCCCTCGATGGTCGTGTCGATGGTCTTTTGGAGAGTCCTCTACTCGTCGCAAGGGATCCTTTGTCCGGCCAAGGATACACCTCGCCGGATCGATGCCGACGAAAGCTCTCCCAATAACCTTCTTCCAAATAACACGCGATGTTGGAGCCATAGAACCTCTCCAAAAACCTAGCCAATACTCCTCAAAACCTTAGCCGAAGCCATCTCGCAAGTTGTGGAAAAGATGGAGAAAAGAATTCCAAAATCGGGGCTGATTCGCCTTTAAATAGGGCTGGAATCGGGCGACTCCAAAGGCGTGGACGGTACACGCACCCATGCGGAATTTCCACACGGCCGTGGATAATTTCCACACGTCCGTGTGGATTCTCGGTTTCTCTGATTTCTCGGTCGGCTGTGAACAATGCTGCTACAGTACATGCTATATTGCTCTGCTACAGTCTTCGACCTAAATAACTTCCCAATTCCATATTTTCATCGGGGTAATGCAAACGGGCACATGTTTACGTCATGAATCACTTGCTTCTTCAATGATATACATGTTGGTGGAGCTCTTGTTCTTATGTGCATAAGTCGGAATGCTCGAGTGTGACTGCCTTTGTGCCCCTCCAAATGGATGTGCTCACTCGAATGCGAGGAGGTTGGCACACACTCTAGCATCTCACACCTGACCTATGTCTTCGCGTTTGACCTTAGCAAGATTTCCTCCAAAATAGGTGCATTATGATCCACATTGGCCTATTTCCTTCATACTTGGCCTCACAACCCTACCTGCATAAAAGTAACATAAAAACACACATATTAGTGTAAAAACCTGAGAAAAGTAATGCTTAACATAAGGAATGAACACTTCGCATTCATATCGCACTAGCACTTATCAAACTTCCCCACACTTAAGCTTTTGCATGTCCTCAAGCAAACATTAAAACATTCTGTGCATCAATGAAGAAAATATTGAAAGTGTTTGGCCTTAGGTTCACCGAGGCATACAAAGAAAGTTTTCTACAAGTAAGGAAAATTTCAACACTAAACACAAAAAATCAATGCTCTAGCTAAAATCTTGAATAAAAAAAAAAGACAACAAACCCGAATTTCATGTATGTGTGTGAACTCACTCAAAACAACCCAAAATATACTCCTCAAAGTTCTAAGTACAAGGGACATATTTATCTACAAAAGTGACAAAAATTTTAAAAGATGGTAGTAGCTTCACACATCCTCTAAGGTAGCCCTTTCCAAAGCGGCCGCTAAGGTGGCTTTCACACTTTCGAGGTGGTAGCTCTTTCTACCCGAGTGGTAGCTTTCACTCATCCTATGAGATAGCTCTTTCTCTCATTAGGGCATAACTAGTATCCGACTTGTGAGAGTAGCTTCATACTTCATAGGTGGTAGCTCTTTCCACCCAACAAATGCAAATAAACAATAAAACTATTTTGTTCCTTCTTTTCATTAATTTTTTTTTTTTGAATTTAGCAAAATAAGTAAACCTAACTAGTCCCTTTAACATCGAACATGAGTTTCTAATCGAGTTCAGAGAGTGAGTAGTGCATTAAGTGTAAATCGGGCAAAAATTCCTAAACATTCAAGCAAGAACTAGAGTATGACAACATTCAATGTTAACAATTCTGCTAGACTTAAGAATACAATCATTGCAACTAAGGTGAACCGCCATTGGCTATGTGAGCATATATCAATCAAAAACAATAGAAAAGATGTGCGTATTATGAAACTCCCCCCCACACTTAAGTTGTACATTGTATTCAATGTACACATGCAAGCTCACTCAAAATATATCTTTCAAAAATAGATGTGGGAGAAGCAATCAAAACAATACTCCCCTGACTCCTAGTGTTGCGTTTGATGAAGCTAATTCATTGGGAGTAGTGTTCCAACGGGTTGTGAAGCTCACACGGCCAAGTGCCGAAGCACCTTGGCCGTGCCCATGACTAAGTCTCAATTCCCAAGATGACAAGACCATCTGCACGCATACACGAGGGGGTTCAGTGAAGCTCAAGAAAAACAAAATAACTCGAGTGTATATAAAAGATGAAGCAATGAATACAACTCGATAAATTCAACATAACATAAACTCAGAAGGAAAAATCCTTTCTGAGTAAACAAGTCTAAAAACAAGAAAATAGAATAAAGTAAAATGCACAAAAGTAAAAGAAAGGTCAAGTGTCGGAGTCACTCTCCGGCTCCGCTGCTGCTGCGGCTGCTGAAGTGGAATATAGTGGGTCCTCCGGTGCTGCGGTCGAGGATGGAGGTACTGGAGGAACTGACGGGGCCTGAAGGGTCCTCGGCTGCAAGACAAATGATGAGGCAACGTCTCACTCTAGGATCTGCTGTAATATGTCGAAACGTGCCATGAACTTTGTGTATTGAGTGGCCCTAATCTTGGCAACCTCGGCTCGGACCACTCCTATAGCATTCTCGAGCCTCTCAAAGCGATCATTGGCTCGAGATGGTGAAAACATACGCACTGGGGGTGGTTCCTCGGCCGTTGGAGGTGCCTCGGTCTCCATCGATGCTGGCTGAGGCTCAGGGGCAGGCTGAGATGCTCCGGCTTCATCACCTTCACCAGTACTACCACCGTGGCCATTCACCGACCTACTCATGATGTCGTGCAAATATCTGTATGCAGGTCAGGAAAGGCACGTGGCCTTGGACACCCCCGGCTCATACTGACCTTGACCACATAGCACTCTGTAAGCTCTCTGCGGGGTCAAGGTTCCAGGATAATCAATAGGCAACTGTGCATACTTCTCTGTATCTGTGAATGCCTCCTCGTATAGGCCAAGTAGTACAGAAAACTGCGTAATGCTCAAGCTATGGTGGCATCCAAATACTCTGAACTGAATGGTGCCCAAACTGTCGAAGCTCGTATAGGCTCTATCAAACTCGAACGAGGAGAGCACCTTTAGTGCAAACTCTCGGATGGCTGGCTCTCTAATAGTCAGCAATTGCCGCCAACCACCTTCTGAAACTAGATCCTCGATCTCATAGGTGAACTCATCACCCTGCTGAAGCTCCCGTAGTATAGTAGCGTCCAGAAATCGAGTCTGTCCGAAATGGAGTCTCGATAATCGCTCATAACAGACCTGATGTTCGGGAATCGCAAATCACATACCCTCGGGCTCAGAGGATGACTCACGTGGCCTCTTATCAGCTTGCTTCTTTGACCTAGGTGCCCTGATCTGCAAAATTTAAACAAAATTTGGTCAAACAAGTTGAGAAAACAATATTGCAACAAACCACACGGTCCTATGGAATTTCCACACGCCCGTGTGGATCCACGGGGCATGAGAACCGCACGGCCACGCATCAACAATCCAAAAATACAACTTAATAATACTTCTAACTTCGTCCTAAACATAAATCATTGTTCCAATTGAAGAAATGAAGCATTATTAACCAGATTAATCGATAGAAATCATGAATTGACAAAGAAGATGATGAAAAGGGATTTACCGATGAGGAGAAGTAAGAAAATGAAGAGCTGGCCGGAAAACTTCGCTAAAATCCCACCAAACTGGCGCTATGGACTCGGAGAGCACTGTGAGAGTGTTTTCAATTGAAAATGAGTTGTGGAGAGGGAGAGGAACCATCCTCTTTTAAACAGAACTCGTGACTTTTGGCGTTCTGTGCATCCACACAGGCGTGTGGAAATTCCCCACGCCCGTGTGCCTCACTTCAAAAGCTCCACAGGGGCGTACGCACGCCCCTGTGAGCTCTCGGGAAAAACTCTCACTGACTTAGAAGGATCTCACACGGGCGTGCGGAAAATATCCATGCCCATGCGCCAGACCCACTGGGGCAGACATACGCCCTTGTGGCTTCCCTGGACATCCGAGAATAATATCAAGTCATCCACACGCCCGTGCGGAAATTCCACACGGGCGTGGACATTCACATGCCCGACTCACAGGGGCAGCCACCCGCCCCTGTGTTTTCTCGGGATGGAGGGAGCAACCTGCAGATTTTCGCACGGGCGTGCGGAAATTACCCACGCCCGTGTGTGGTTCACAAGGTCACCCACATGGGTGAGTCTACGCCCTTGTGTGCTCTCGGGAAAATCTGCCCAACTCTGCAGGAATTCACACGACCGTGCGGAAATTACCCACGGGCGTGCGCTAGTCGCATGGTCGTCTACAGGGGCAGCCACACGCCCGTGTGGCTTCTCTGGATGAGCTCACAGTACACATCCACGGGGATGCGGAAATTCCACACGCCTGTGTGTTTTCTCTGGATGACTTAGAAAAAACCTGCAAGCTCTACAGAAATATTCTGAACATGTTTACACACTCAGAGCCTGCCCAAGTATGCAAAATTTACCAGATAAAAACGTGAAATAGAACTTAAATGACCAACCTTCGCCAATTCTTCATAAAACACATGATGAATTTGAAAAACCCGCAACAAAATTGCAGCACAAACATCTAAACATTAAAACACCAACACTTAACAGTTTATTCATTTAACAAACTAAACTAAAAAGTAAGAAAACAGTAAACACTTGGGTTGCCTCCAAAGAAGTGCTTGTTTAACGTCACTAAGCTTGAAGTACCTTACCTTACCTTATGAGGGTTCATGGAGGAAAAATACTTCTCTATTGTCACTGCAAATTTCTCCGCCATGGTATGGTTTCAGCCTATGTCCATTCACCTTGAATGTGCCCTTCTCTGTATGACTAATCTCAATGGCTCTATTAGGTAAAACTTCGGTTACGGCATACGGACTAGACCACCTTGATTTAAGTTTCCCCGGGAATAAACATAGATGGGAGTTGAATAGTAGCACCTGGTCACCGACTTTGAAGTCTTTCAGGGTTTTAATGTGCTTGTCATGCCACTTCCGAATCCTTTCCTTATATATCCTTGCATTCTCATATGCCTTCAGCCTCCATTCATCTAGCTCATTGAGATGTAATATTCGTTGCTCTCCAGATTTGCGCAAGTCAGAATTCATCACTTTAATTGCCCAATACGCTTTGTGCTCTAAATCCACCGGTAAATGGCAAGATTTTCCATACACTAGATTATAGGGAGTGGTCCCTATTGGTGTTTTGTATGCTGTTCTATGAGCCCAAAGCGTGTCGTCCAACCTTTCAGACCAATCTCGTTTACCTTGTTTCACTGTTTTAGTTACGATTCTCTTGAGCTCTCTGTTTATAACCTCCACTTGCCCACTAGTTTGCGGATGGTAAGGTGTCACAAGACGATGATGAACCCCATAACACTTTAACACTTTCGCCAATTGTGTGTTACAAAAATGTGTTCCCAGATCGCTAATGATAATTCTTGGAGTTCCGAAACGAGTAAATAACTTCTTATGAAATTTCACCACAGTTCTTGCATCATTAGTTGGAAGAGCTTGGGCTTCCACCCAATTGGAAACATAGTCAACTGCTACCAAAATGTATTGATTGCCATTGGACTTTGGAAATGGTCCCATGAAATCAATTCCCCATACATCAAACACCTCGCAAAATTGCATAGGATTTTGAGGCATCTCATCCCTTCGTGATAAGTTTCTAGCCCTTTGAAAACTATCACATCGTAAAACGAATTGATGAACATCTTGGAATAAAGTCGGCCAGTAGAACCCAGCAGCTAGAACCTTCTCTGCAGTTCGACTTGACGCATAGTGCCCTCCCCCACTGGGCCTGAGTGACAATGCGCAATGATGTTCCAACCTTCTTCCCTAGAAACACATCTTCGCACCACCTGATCTGCACAAATACAGAACAGGTACGGATCTTCCCAGAAAAAATTCTTAAGGTCACTGAAAAATTTCTTTTTATGTTGAAAGCTTAAGCCCTGCTTCAATACCTTCCTGATAGATAGTTTTCAAAATCCGCAAACCATGGGGTATCTTCTGATTCTGATTCCTGTACCACATACAGATGTTCTTCAAGAAAGAAATCATTAACTTCCTTGCTTGCCGGTTCTTGCCCCTCACAACCCTCTAATCTTGATAAATGGTCGGCAACCACATTCTCTGTCTCCTTTTTATCTTTGATTTCTATATCGAATTCTTGTAACAACAATATCCACCGAATCAATCGTGGCTTCGCATCTGCCTTGTTCATGAGATAACGGAGTGCAGTATAATCTGTGAACACGGTGACATCAGATAGGATGAGATATGGTCTGAATTTATCAAAAGCATACACTACTGCTAATAATTCCTTTTCAGTAGTGGTGTAATTCTCTTGTGCACTTGTGAGTGTCTTGCTAGCATAATAGATCGGGTTGAAATTGCTTATTTCTTCTCGACCCAAAACCCCGCCATCGCATAATCACTAGCATCACACATTACTTTGAATGACTCATCCCACTTCGGTGTTGTTAGGATTGGTGCTTGCACTAACTTCTCTTTCAATATATTGAATGCATTTAGACAATCATCTCCAAAGTCAAAAGGGGTATCCTTCTCCAGAAGTTTGGTCAATGGTTGGGATATTTTGGAAAAGTCCTTAATAAATCTTCTGTAAAAACCTGCGTGACCCAAAAAACTGTGGATCCCTTTTACATTCGTAGGTGGTGGAAGCTTGTCTATTATATCAATCTTCGCCTTATCCACCTCCATACTTGCCTGAGAAATCATATGTCCAAGGACAATGCCTTCTTGTACCATAAAATGACACTTCTCCCAGTTAAGAATGAGATTTGTCTCTTCACTTCTCACTAATACTCTTTCCAAATTGTTTAAGCAAGCATCGAAAGAGTCCCCGAACACTGAAAAATCATCCATGAAAACTTCCATAATATCTTTGAGAAAGTCATCAAAAATTGCCGTCATGCAGTGCTGAAATGTTGCAGGGGTGTTACACAACCCGAAAGGCATTCTTCTATAAGCAAAGGTACCATAAGGGCAAGTAAATGTGGTTTTCTCCTGATCTTCTGGGGCTATCGGAATTTGAAAGTATCCTGACATGCCATCTAGGAAACAGTAGAAATGATGCCCCGCTAGTCACTCCAACATTTGGTTAATGAATGGCAAAAGAAAGTGATCTTTTCGAGTGACGTTATTTAGTCTTCTATAATCAATGCAGACTCGCCAACCAGAATCGTCCCTCGTGGGGATTAACTCATTCTTTTTCATTCTTCACTCATCGTTATTCCTCGTGACAACTTGGGTCGGACTCACCCACTTGTCGTCGGATATGGGGTAGATAATTCTTGCATCCAAAAGTTTTATTACCTCTGCCTTAACAACCTCCTTCATATTCGGGTTCAATCTTCACTGAGGTTGAATCACAGATTTATAGTCATCCTCTATTAGGATCTTATGAGTGCATAATGATGAATTTATACCCTTAATGTCGGAGATCTTCCATGCGATGGCTGATTTGTGCTTTTTCAACATGCTAACAAACTTATCCTTTTGGTCCGCAGATAAGTTCGACGCCACGATTATGGGGAGTTTAGAGTCCTCCATTAGGAATGCATATTCCAAATGTGCTGGAAGAGTTTTAAGCTCAAGTTCTGGTGGTTCGATAATTGATGGCCGCAAGCTGCCCTCCTTCAATTTATCAATCTCCTCGAAATCATTCGCCTCATGTTCACAGTTACTCTCTTCCTTTTCCACCTGGAAATCTATTTCTTTACAATCAACAATGGATATCAACGTGTCCATTCCAACTGAAAAGAGTTCTTGCTTCTGATCTTGATAGGAAGAATCAAACCTAGCAAGGATTCTTTCTACACTCTCCTCTAACTGGTCACTCATTGACACTGAAGTGGATTCCTCAAACTGCTTTATCACATTATCTAATTCACAGCTTTGCCCTTGAATCCTGGTGATGTACTCTTTAACCAATTCTTCTAATGGCTGTTGAGTTGTACATTGTCCATGGTAAGAATAACACGATATGTCATTCCATGCAACTGTTTGAACTTTCTGCTCTACGTGTTCAACCATTCTCATGATAGTGTCAAATGATTCAAACATGTTAATCATTTTCTGCAACAAAAAGAAATAAGGAAAATTTAGAGCAATGATAGAATAAGAAGATATGAATTAGAATGTGTGGTGAAATAGCTAAGAAAACAAAGTGCAAAGTTTCTCTAAACGCCTAGCTCCACGGCAACGGCGCCAAAAACTTGACAAGGTCCCCTTGCGTATATCCCGCAAGTGCACAGGTTTGTCAAAGTAATAATCCTGAGTGAGCGGGTATCGAATACACAGGGAGTAGGAAGTAAAGACACTTAATTCGATTCTTATCTATGTGGAATATCACCAATGATAGGTGTGACAATGATTCAATTCTCAACAATTAAAAGCAACAAGTAAGAGAGCAAAAGTAAGGAGGAGGTAGGGCAATCGATAAAGATGGGGTACTCTGATGATGCTTCACCTAGGATAATCGTTTCAAGTGCAAGAACTCTCTATTATGCTTCCTAATCAATGCAATGGTGAGTCGTGGAAATCCTTACATACATAGTCCCAAATCTAAAGTCAACTATACCTAACTCTATTCATGTCCCGGAGGAGAGATTAAATAACCTCTCAACCTCGCACTCGAATAAAGTTGCAATGAGCTCTAGGGGTTCCAGGTGATAAATCTCTTCCTAATTATAGACCAAACCCTTTGGTCCAGGCGGAAGGTCCCTACTCACAATTAAGCCCTAGATACTAAGATCCCCTTAACGGTTTACTCCGTTGTACTCGCAATTAAGCCTCAGAGGAGATTCATCACATAGACCATTCACTCTATTATGGCCAAAAAAACTCAAGGAACTGAGGTAGAATCTATCACGTCGGAGTGGAAAGGGGACGCTCCTGTACCTCTCGACTCACCCTCTCAACCCTCTCCAACCTAGCTTTGTCTAACGCTCGTGGTGTGTCACTCACTCACAAGGTTAGCAACAAGAACTCTCAACCCTAGTGTCACTCTAGGCGAAATGTTCATACAATCAAGCATTCATGGTTGGAACTCACAATAAACATCAATTTATTGAAAGCATAATAAAGAAGTCCAAAGAAACGAATACATCCTAGGGTTCACAATCACCCAACTACCCACTAGGGGTTTAGCTCTCCATGGAGCTAAGTACAATCAAAGAAATTGAATGTAAAAGCAATGAATCCATAAAGAAACCCCCTCGCTGGTCTTGTCGATGGTCTTGTGGAGAGTCATTTACTTGTCGCAAGGGACCCTTTGTCCGGCCTAGGATACACCTCGCCGGATCGATGCCGATGAAAGCTCTGCCAATAACCTTCTTCCAAATGATGCGCGATGTCAGAGCCGTAGAACCTCTCCAAAAACCTAGCCAATACCCCTCAAAACCCTAGTCGAAGCCCTCTCGCAAGTTGGGGAAAAGATGGAGAAAAGAATACCAAAATTGGGGTTGAATCGGCTTTAAATAGGGCTAGAATCGGGCGACTCCACGGGCGTGGATGGTACACGCGCCCGTGCGGAATTTCCACACGGCCGTGGATAATTTCCACACACCCGTGTGGATTCTCTGTTTCTCTGATTTCTCGGCCGGCTATGAACAGTGCTGCTACAGTACATGCTATAGTGTTGCTGCAATGCTCTACTACAGTCTTCGACCTGAATAACTTCCCAATTCCTTATTTTCATCGGGTTAACGCAAACGGACACACGTTTACGTCGTGAATCACATGCTTCTTCAATGATATACATGTTGGTGGAGCTCTTGTTCTTATGTACATAAGTCGGAATGCTCGAGTGTGACTGCCTTTGTGCCCCTCCAAATGGATGTGCTCACTCGAATGCGATGAGGTTGGC
The DNA here is from genome assembly GCF_009730915.1 of Dioscorea cayenensis subsp. rotundata. Classification (NCBI taxonomy): domain Eukaryota; kingdom Viridiplantae; phylum Streptophyta; class Magnoliopsida; order Dioscoreales; family Dioscoreaceae; genus Dioscorea; species Dioscorea cayenensis. Next base: position 17,394,770 of record NC_052480.1, on the reverse strand, counting down.
ACACACTCTAGCATCTCACACCTGACCTATGTCTTTGCGTTTAACCCTTAGCAAGATTTCCTCCAAAATAGGTGCATTTTGATACACATTGGCCGATTTCCTTCATACTCAGCTTCACAACCCTACATGCATAAAAGTAACATAAAAACACACATATTAGTGTAAAAACCTAAGAAAAGTAAAGCTCAACATAAGGAATGAACACTTCGCATTCATATCGCACAAGCACTTATCAAATTTCCACCTGGGCGTGTATGATTTCCACACGCCTGTGTCGATTCGCTTAATTCCTTTTTTCTCTGCCGGTTGTGAACAGTAACTGCTACAGTGATTTCCACAATAACCTGCTACAGTGCTCTACCAAAAAAATACTCTCGAATCCACTTTTCATTGAGGTAACATAAACGGGCACACGTTTATGCTGTGGATCGCTTTGCTTCTTCAATGATGGATAAGTTGATGGAGATCTTGTTCTATGTGCATAAGTCTGAATGCTTGATTGCGACTGCCCTTGTGCCCCTCCAAATGGTTGTGCTAACTCAAATACGGGGGAGGTTGGCACACACTCTAGCATCTCGCACCGGACTCATATCTTCACGTTTGAACTTTAGCAAGATTTTCTCCTAAATCGGTGCATTGTAATCCACATTGGCTTCTTTCCTTCATAATTGGTTTCACAACCCAACCTGCATAAAAGTAATATAAAAACACACATATTAGTGTAAAAACCTGAGAAAAGTAATGCTCAACATAAGGAAAGAACGCTGTGCATTCATATCGCACAAGCACTTATCAGTGATAAATGGTCCCTAATATCGCCAAAGACCTCCTATAGAACCATATCCTTGACGTCTAAGTGCTCGTAAAAAGCCCTGCAAAAAGTCCCCAAAGAATAGGGCAAACGACCTGTTTATTGTCACAAAATGCGCCTGTCACGTGTCCTTATGTGCCCGTGTGGATTTTTCACTTTCCCGTGTGGCCTGCAAGAATTTCCACATGGTCGCATGAATAGTAATTCTGCTACAACACTGTTACATTAAAATGCTACAGTGTCTTGCTACATTGGTTAACTGCAGTACTCCTCACTACCAGGATTCAAATACTCTTCTTTTGAGGCCGCATGACTAGGCACACGTCCATGTGGTAGGCTATAAGACTTTTTTCATTGACGCATCCTTGAAAGGATTTGTAAATATTCACAAAGAGAAGGAACATGAAGATGTGACTGCCTTTGTGCCCCCTCCAACTAATTAATTGGCTTGAATCTCCTTGGAAGTTGGCACACATCTCCATGTTCATGAACTCCTCTCATCCCTTGGTCTTTGAATTGAACAAAAAATCCCAATATTGTGTCTTTTTAGCCTATCTTTGCTTCATTTTTACTCTTCAAGGCATTCACAACCTAATTGCACAAAAGAACACCAAATACACAATATGTGACATAAACCATGGTAAAAGTGATGCTCAATGCATGTAAGGCATATAGAAAAATGTACTCAAGCACTTATCAAACTCCCCCACACTTAAACATTAAACGTTAAACTCATGGAAAGAAAAGAGAAGTGCTTGGCCTTAGGTTCACCAAGAGGGTACAAGAATAAAATGCGAAAGTTATGGAGAGTATAAAACTCTGGATAAAACAAACAATGCTCTAGCAAAATAATCCAATCAAAAATGAAAGTGATAACGTCCAAATGCGTGTGTGTGTAAAAAATTCAACTTATGTCAACACTATGTCCACTACTAAGTTCTTATTAACACGGCACTTATTTATAAACAAAAAGAATAGGTAGTAGCTTAACACAATCCTCTATGGTAGCCCTTTCCCAAGATGCTTCCCGAGTGGCTTTCACACTTTCGAGGTTGTACCTCTTTCTACCAAGGGTAGTAGCTTTCACACATCCCATGAGATAGTTCTTTCTCTCATTAGGGCAAAACAAGTATTCGACTTATGAGAGTAGCTACATACATCATTTGTGGTAGCTCTTTCCACCCCCTATGTATCAAAAAACAAACAATTTCCAATTATTTATTTATTTATTTATTTTCAATTTTTCTGATTTTTCTGCAGTTTTTACAATAAAACTAGCACACTAAAGTCCCAAAAATAATAAATGACAAGGTCCCCTTGCGTATATCCCGCAAGTGCACGGGTTTGTCGAAGTAATAATCCCGGGTGAGCGGATATCGAATCCACAAGGAATAGGGAATAAAAATACTTAATTCGATTCTTAGCTATGTGAAAAATCAATGATGATAAGTGTGACAATGATTCAATTCTCAACAATAAAACAACAAGTAAGAGAGCAAAAGTAAAGAATGGGGGTAAGGCAATCGATAAAGATGGGGTACTCAGATAATGCTCCACCTAGGATAATTTTTTCAAGTGCAAAAACCCTCTATTATTCTTCCTAATCAATGCAATGGTGAGTCATGGAAATCCTTAATTACATGGTCCCAAATTTAAGGTCAACAATGCCTAACTCTATACATGTCCCGGAGGAGAAATCGAACAATCTCAACACCTCGCACTCCCATAGAGTTGCAATAAGCTCTAGGGATTCCAAGTGATAAATCTCTTCCTAATTATAGACCTAACCCTTTGGTCCAGGTGGAAGATCCCTAACCACAATTGAGCCCTAGATACTAAGATCACCTCAACGCTTCACTCCGTTGCACGTGCAACTAAGCCCCAGCGGAAGTTCATCCCTTAGACCATTCACTCTATTAGGGCCCCAAAGAACTCGAGGAATGGAGGTAGAATCTATCATGTTGGAGGGGAATGGCGACGCTCCTGTACCTCTCGACTCACCCTCTCAACCCTCTCCAACCTAGCTGTGTCTAACGCTCGTGGTGTGTCACTCACTCACAAGGTTACCAACGAGAACTCTCAACCCTAGTGTCACTATAGCGGAAAATGTTCATACAATCAAGCATTCAAGGTTGGAACTCACAATAAACATCAATTAATTGAAAGCATAATAAAGAGATTCAACGAAACAAATACATCCTAGGGTTCACAATACCCAAGTACCCACAAGGGGTTTAGCTCTCCATGGAGCTAAGTACAATCAAAGAAATAGAATGCAAAAGCAATGAATCCATAAAGAAACCCCCTCGATAGTCAGGTTAATGGTCTCATGGAAAGTCCTCTACTCGGCGTCCAAGGATTCCCTCGTTCGGTATAGGATACGCCTCAACGGAAGCTCCCCTACCAACCTTCTTCCTAAGGAAGGACGATGTCGGTGAAGTAGAACCTCTCCAAAACCTTGGCCAATACCCCTCAAAACCCTAGCTGAAGCCCTCACTCAAGTTGGGGAAAAGATGGAGAAAAGAATACTAAAATCGGGGTTGATTCGGCTTTAAATAGGGTCGAATCGGGCAACTACACCCGGCGTGGATGCTTCACGCCACGCGCGGAATTTTCACACGGGCATAGATAATTTCCACACGCCTGCGTGGATTCTCTCGAACCATCGTTTCTCTCGGCCGGCTATGAACAAGGTCGCTACAAGATTTTCATCGCCATGTTGCTATAGTGCTCTGCTATAGTATCTGGCCTAAATAGCTTCCCGAATCCATACTTTCATCGGAGTAACGCAAATGGGCACATGTTCATGTCGTGGATCACTTGCTTCTTCAATGATACGCAAGTTGGTAGAGCTTTTGTTCTATGTGCATAAGTCGGAATGCTCGAGTGTGACTGCCTTTGTACCCCTCCAAATGGATGTCCCAAACTCAAATACAAGGAGGTTGGCACACACTCTAGCATTTCACATCGACCTATGTCTTCGCGTTTGAACCTTAGCAAGATTTCCTCCAAAATCAGTGCATTGTAATCCACATTGGCTTCTTTCCTTCATAAACGGCCTCACAACCCTACCTGCATAAAAGTAACATAAAAACACACATATTAGTGTAAAAACCCGAGAAAAGTAATGCTTAACATAAGGAATGAATGCTTCGCATTCATATCGCACAAGCACTTATCAATAAAGTAGAGGCTTCATAGGTCTAGTTAGTGAGAAAAGTGCATAAAGAGTAATCGGATAAAAATATTCAATGAAATTGGATGAAAATTAGAGCATGATAAAATCTGATGTTTACAACCTCCAAAAACTAAGAATTAAACTATTAACCCTAAGGTGAACCTTCATTGGCAATAAGAGCATGCTTATAAAAACATAAGTAAAAGTCATGTATAAGGTGAACCCTACCCCACACTTAATATATACATTTCCCTTAATGTATGCATGTAAGCACAGTAAAGATAGCATCCATGGAAGCAAAATATGTGTGGCAATGCAATTGAAACAATACTCCCCTGAACTCCTCATTAAACGTTTGGTGAAGTCTAACTCATGGGCGTTCCGTATGAGTTGTGAAGCTCACATGACCATGTGACAATGTCACATGATCGCATCCATTACTAAAATATCATCAACATCACTCTCAAAGCCATCTGCATGGAATACAAGGGGTTCAATAAAGCTTAACAAAATAGAAAAGAAAATATGAGTTTATACAAATAGAACAATAAAGCACATATTCTCAACACAAAATAAAAACATGAAGATAACTTTCAGAAGGTGAAGCCTTTCTGAGTACAAAAGTTTATAAAAACTAACAAAAGAAAGAAAAGCATAAAGAAGATAAAATGAACGTCTCATTAATGTGACGCCTCAAGTGTCGGCATCGGGTGCTGGTGTAGAAGTAGATGAGACCTCCTCGTCAACGGTCTGCTGAATACGATCAAGTTGCTCCAAAATTCGCGCCTGGTTCTTGATGATGGCAGCCAAGATAGGCTCGAGTCAATCTAAATGCTGGTGAACTCAAGTGGAAGATGACTCAGGTTCTGCTGACGCTACCGAGGTTGCCTTAGTAATCCTAGGCTTGCGTGTAGGTGGTGTCTCTATAGCCTCAGTAGACTTTTCATCATCTTCTGATGATAACTCCACTAATGCATATCCACCTGAGCTTGTGCAACTCACAATGCCTATTAAGCGGAGAGTGACCAACCCCAATAGTGTTGGGGTACTAATCCTCTCATTGTCTCCGACTGAGCGGATCATACCCATCTTGAACATGAGATGAGTGATATAGGCTACCGCAAACAATGCTCCTATCCGCAAATACTCACTCTTGTGTCGAAGGTAGTCAGTGATAACATATCCCAAATGGATGGGCACTCCTTGTGCTATGGAATGGAGATACAAAAGATCGGTCCTATAAAATCAGCCTGTACCATTTCCACGACCTGTCATGGACCGACTGGAAATAGCTTGAATATACCTATGCGCCGGTCATGTCAGTAGAGAGGTCTTCAATTGGCCCCGGACATATTGGGGCCACCGCATAAATCATGAAAACCTGGCCTGGAGCAAGATAATGAAGGTAGTTCGTAGGCTGCTATGCGTACTTGATGGTGTCAACATAATCCTGATTGTACAAGCCAAGTAACACTGAGAACTGTGTCAGAGACATCCCGTGCAACTAACTGAAGGCTTAGAAATAAATAGCATCCTCTATGTGAAAGTCAATGTCGGGTGTGGTATAGTGGAAGGAAAATAAGGCAAGAACCTCCAAAGTGATGTCTCACCGAACAGGCTCCTGAATAGAGAATAGTCAGTCCAAACCTCCAACACTAATAAGATTTCTAACCTCATCAGCAAGACCAACCTCCTCTAGTGCATCCTAGTCATTAAAGCCCAACTGCCCAATCTTAAGGTGCTAGAGACGCTCGAACCTTTACTGATGAATAGGGTTAGTAACTCGACTTCTGGTTGTGGGGTCAGCTCCCTATCATGGTGAGGACATTTCTGAGGCAATCCCTTGGTCTGTGGTGCTATATCTGTAAAGAAAACATTGAAAAATATTAGTTCTGCATGAATACAATGTAAACTGGGCACCACACGCACAAGAGCAGTGACCAAAGGGAGAAAAAGGGCTGTCTGGCCACTATCCCAACTGATAAGTGCTTTAGTAGATATATTTTTATATATGTTTTACGTGCATTGAGCATCATTTTTACCATGGTTTATGTCTCATATTGTGTATTTGGTGTTCTTTTATGCATATAGGTTGTGAATGCCTTGAAGAGTAAAAAGGAAGCAAAGATAGGCTATAAAAACAGAATGTTAGGAGTTCTTGTTCAATTCAAGGACCAAGACATGAGAGGAGTTCATAAATGTGGAGATGTGTGCCAACTTCCAAGAAGATTCAAGTTAATTCACTAGTTGGAAGGGCACAAAGGCAGCCACATCTTCATGTTCCTTCTCTTTGTGAAGATTGCAAGACCTGTCAAAGATACGTCGATGAAGAGAAGTTTTATAGCCTACCACATGGACGTGTGCCCGGATATGTGGCCTCAAGAGAAGAGTGTTTGGACCGCGTTTTATGAAAAGTACTGCAGCAAAACACTATAGCAATTTTACTATGTCATTTACCGGTAGAGCTTGAACACAAGGCATATTAGGCAATTAAAGAAATGAATTTAAGTCTTGCACGGGCCGGTGACCAAAGAAAGTTGCAGTTGAATGAGTTAGATGAGTGGAGACTAAGAGACTATGAAAATGCACTAATCTACAAAGAAAGAATGCGTTCATGGTGTGACAAACACATTAGACTGCACAAGGATTTCAAAGTAGGTGTCCGAGTATTACTCTTCAATTCCCGGTTGAAGTTATTTCTGGGAAAACTGAAATCAAGATGGTCAGTTCCATATGAGATTACTCAAGTATCTCAACACGGTGCAATTGAGATCACTCACCCGGAGAAAGGAACATTTAAGGTAAATGGACATAGATTGAAACCTTACTTCGAAGGGGATGTGCATGTTGCTAGGAAAGAGGTTTTTCATCTTTATGAGCAACCATGAGGTAAAAACAGGTACGTCAAGCTAAGTGACGTTAAACAATCGCTTCTTGGGAGCGAACCCAAGCTTTTAGCTAGTTTTTAGACTCGAAATTTAAATTATGCAGTAATAAATTCATGAGTGTGTGTCTTGATTAATTTTTGTTGATCGTTGTTGTTTTCTTGGAATTTTTCGGTGATTTGAATTATTGTTCATGTGTATGACATGGTTTCGGGTGAATTTAATGTTTAATGTTGAAAAATTGGTGTTAATTTGGAGTTTCAGGCCCTTTGTTGACTGTCTGCAGAAATTTTCCAGTCCACATGGCCGCGTGGAATTTCCACGCGGTCGTGTACAGCACCCACACAGGGGTGTGGAAAATCCACACCCCCCTGTGCCTATAAGAATATGAAGAGGCACTATTCATCATCTTCCATTTTCATTGAGCCCTATCATCTTTGACCCCTTCACTCCTATAAAACCTAAGTTTTGATCTCTCAAACCAATTGTTTTCAACCTCTTGGAGGATTAGATGTAATTTTCCGGAGTTTTCACCAAGTTTTCTTCTCCGATTTGCTCCAGTAAGCCTTCACTCCCCTCTACCCTTTCCATGTTCTTCATGGCCATTTTCATGGAGTTTCCATGGTATTTTTATGATAGTTCTCATAGGGCAGCTAGCAGGGCCACGCGGCCGCGTGGCCCCCTTGGCCGAGAGCCGCCCTAGCCACGTGACCGCGTGCCCAGGCCAGCCACGCGCTTGCATAGCTGGCCCGTGCGGGTGCGTGGCCATGCAGTGCGTGGCCACGCAGTGCGCAGCCCGCGCGCCAGAGTGGCTCACCCACGCGGGCGAGTGGATGCCCGGCCGAGCCAAGCATGCTCCTACACGGGCGCGTGGGCTAGGACAGAGGCCAATTGGCCCTGTTTTTCCCCAGACTCGCTGCCCTTGCGCATGTGGTGCCCAGTTTACATTGCATTCATGCCGAACTGATGTTTCGCGGACCAAGACGTTGGCCCAGAAACGTCCTCGCCATGATAGGGAGCTAACCCCACCACCAGTAATCAAATTTCCTGACCCCGTTTATCAGTAGTGGTTTGAGCGTCTCCAGCACCTGAAGATTGGACAGTCGTGCTTTATCTACTAGGATGCACTAGAGGACATTGGCCTTGCTGAGGAGGTCAGAGCACTTGTTAGTGTGGGGGGTTGGGACCGATTATTCTCTATTTAGGAGCCCGTCAGGCAAGATATCACCTTGGAAGTTCTTGCCTTATTTTCCTTTGATCGCCACACAGTTGATATCAGTTTTGACATTTTCGATGTCATTCGTTTCTGAGCTTTCGGTCAGCCGCATAGGATGTTTTTGACCCAGTTCTCTATATATCTCATATTGTACAATCAGAACTATGCTGATACTATCGAGTACACTGAGCTCCTCACCGATTATCCTTATGATCTCACTCCGGGCCAGGTTTTCCATGATCTATGCTGTGGTTGTCAGTATTCCACAGGCGAGTCGAAGGCCTCGTTGCTTACCTGACCGGTGTACAGGTACATCCATGTCATTCTTAGCAGGTCCGTGATAGGTCGGGGAGATGGTACCTCCACTCTATGGTCCATGGAGTCCCTCTCCACTTAGGATATGTGGTTGCCAATTATTTTCATCATCAAAGTGAATATTTGTGATTGGGAGCATTGTTTGCGGGACCCTACATCACTCGTCCTATGTTAAAGATGGGTCTAATCCGCTCGGTCAGGGGTGAGGAGAGAGTCAGTAGTCGATCACCATTGGGTTTGGTTACTCTCCGTTTGATGGGCATTGTGAGACATACAGGCTCAGGCGGATATGCATTAGTAGAGTCATCATCTGTGGACAATGAGGAGCCTGCTGAGGCTATAGAGGCACCACCTGCGTTTGGCTAGACTCGAGGCTACCGTTGCGACCATCCTTCAGAACAAGGCATGTATTCTGGAGCGTCTTGATCGTATTCAGCGGACTCTTGACGAGGAGGTCTCATCCGCTTCTCTGCCAGCACCAGCACTAGCTCCAGACACTGACGCTTGAGGCGTCACACTCATGAGACCTTTATTTTAGTTTTTTTTTTTGCTCTTAGTTGTTTTGTTAGTAGCTTTTAGACTTTTGTACTCAGAAAGGCTTCATCTTCTAAGAGTTATCTTCATGTCTTTATTTTGTGCGAGTATATGCTTTTTTGTGTTATTTGTATGAACTCGTATTTTCTTTTCTCTTTTGTTGAGCTTCACTGAACCCCTTATATTCTGTGCAGATGACCTTGAGAGTGATGTTGAGGATGTTTTAGTCATGGACACGATCATGTGACCTTGTGATATGGTCGTGTGAGCTTCACTACCTATACAACAAGCCCATGAGTTAGACTTCACCAAACGGTTAATGAGGAGTTCAGGGGAGTATTGTTTTACTTGCATTCCCACACGCATTTTTGCTTTCATTGATACTATCTTTTTGTGCTTGCATGCGTGCATTGAGGACAATGTACATCTTACGTGTGGGGAGGGTTCACCTTATACATGACTTTTACTTGTGTTTTCTTGAGTATGCTCTTGTTGCCAATGAAGGTTCACCTTAGGGTTAAGAGTTTAATTCTTAGTTTTTGGAGGTTGTAAACATTGGATTTTAACATGCTCTAGTTTTCATCCAATTTTCTTGAATGTATTTGTCGGTTTGCTCTTTGTGCACTTTTCTCACTCATTAGACCTATGAAGACTCTAGTTCATTATGATTGGGACTTTAGTGCGCTTGTTTTATGAAAAAAAAAAAGAATTGGAAATTGTTTGTATACTGTAGCAACATTACTGTTCTCGCGCCCGCGTGAAAATTCCACGCGCCCACGTGGAAATTCCTGCAACCCACATGGGTGCATGGAAAATCCACATGGGCGTGTGGGGGCACGTGACATGCGCTGTTTTGGGCTTTAAATAGGCTGTTTGCCCTATTCTTTAGAGACTTTTTGGTGAGGCTTTTGGCGAGCACTTTGAAGGCAAGGCGGCTAGGGTTTTGGAGGAGGTCTTTGGCGATATTGGGGGGCGTCCATCACCAACTTTGATCGATCTTCTCTCCGTCATAGCATAGAGGGAGCCTTCGGCGACCTAGCTTCGGAGAATGATTCTTCAAAACGTTGGGCGACCCATCAAGGCCATCATCATGAATTTAAGGGTGTTTTACTTCATGGTCTTCATTGCTTTTCATTGTATTCGTCATTGTTTTGTAACTTGCTCCATGGAGGGCTAAACCTTTGTAGGTATTTCATCATTGTATTCATCATTGCTTTTCATGTTTTTGTATTGATTTGCTTTATGTTTCTATTAAATCCGAGTTGATTTGAGTTTTAATCTTGTATTCGCATTGCTTGCTTGTTTTATTAATCCTTGTGGTTAATTGGATTTGCATGATTTGTTACTTTGATGAGAGAGAGGTTTCTATTAGAGTTACAACTTCATGATAGTAGCGTGTCCCCTTTCCCTTCCGATTGAGTGTTTCCTATCTCCGTATTCCTTAGACTATTTGCAACCATATTTGGTGTGAGGTGTGAGATTGAGAGATTTCTCCACCGGGACCTTGTAGGGGGTTGGCGATCCTTCGCCTGGAATTAGGATTGGATCTATCTTTAGGAATCAGTTTCACTCTTAGGTATCCCTAGAGCATATTGCGGTCATATGGGGTGTGAGGTGTTGAGATTAAGCGATTTCTCCACTGGGACCTTGTAGGGGACTAGTACAGGTGGCTTGGAGGCAAGGGCCTGTTGTTCTTGGATTACCTCGACTCATTAGACTAGGTTTAGAAGCATTTAGTGAATCTTAAGCTTCATGATAGATCCTACGGGGAACATTGTCCGGGTACCTCATCTTTATTGATTGAGATCTCCTTTACTTGTTTTTCTTGCCCGTTTCCTTGCTTATTAATTCTCTCGCAATTAGTTCATATCATCACGTCCATTGATTTTGAATAGATAACTAAGAATTAGTTAATACTAATACTTCTGTTCCCTGTGGATTCGACTACCCACTCACCGGGGTAATTATTACTTCGACACCCATGCACTTACAGTTTACACGCATATTCGGACACGTGTCACTAGCCCATACGCTTAAGTGGGTGGGTGGTTGGGCACTACCCAGGGCCATACGGTCATATGGCCTGGGAAGTGCGCCCATCCACGTGTGTGTGTGTTTTTGGGGCGACCGCCCGACCTTGGCCAAATCGGCCAATGTCGGGCCCCTACGCCTTATATAACTCATTTGTACACTTCTAATAGGTGTCTAGCATAATTTTCTAAGAAGATTTGCACATAAGCACCATGAAAACACCATGAAAATGAGAATGAAGACATGGAAGGGATAAGGAGAGGTGAAGGCTTATTATAGCTAATTGGAGAGGAAACCTTAGTGAAAAGTTCAGCAAAGCACGTATAAACCTCCAATTAGTTAAAGAGAATTGGTTTTAGAGATCAAAAATTGAGTTTTATAGGAGTGAAGGGGTGGAAGATGAAGATGTTCTTTGAAGAAGATGAACTTGAATAGTGACTTTTCAACTTCATATAGGCACATGGGGGTGTGGGATATTCCACATCCTCATGTGGGTATTCTCGCCTGACTCCAGCCCTACTTAAAGCTGATTCAGCCCTGATTTCAGTATTCTCTTCTCCATCTTTTCCCCAACTTGAGAGAGGGCTTCGGCTACGGTTTTGAGGGGTATTCTAGGATTTTGGAGAGGTTCTACGGCTCTGACATCGTCATTCCTTAGGAAGAAGGTTGGTAGGGGAGCTTCCGTCGAGGCGTATCCTATACCGAACAAGGGAATCCTTGGACAACGAATAGAGGACTCTCCACAAGACCATCGACATGACCATCAACGGGGTTTTTCTATGGATTCATTGCTTTTACATTCTATTTCTTTGATTATACTTACCTCCATGGAGAGCTAAACCCCTAGTGGGTACTTGGGTATTTGTGAACCCTAGGATGTATTCGTTTCATTGAATCTCTTTATTATGCTTTCAATTAATTGATGTTTATTGTGAGTTCCAACCTTGAATGCTTGATTGTATGAACATTTCCCCTAGAGTGACACTAGGGTTGAGAGTTCTTGTTGGTAACCTTGTGAGTGAGTGACAAACCACGAGTGTTAGACAAAGCTAGGTTGGAGAGGGTTGAGAGGGTGAGACGAGAGGTACAGGAGGGTCCCATTTCCCCTACGACGTGATAGATTCTACCTCCATTCCTCGAGTTCTTTGCGGCCATAATAGAGTGAATGGTCTAAGGGATGACCCTTCGTTGGGGCTTAGTTACAAGTGCAATGGAGTGAAGCGTTGAGGTGATCTTAGTATCTATGGCTTAATTGTGGTTAGGGACCTTCCACCTGGACCAAAGGGTTAGGTCTATAATTAGGAAGAGATTTACCACTTGGAATCCCTAGAACTCATTGCAACTCTATGTGAGTGCGAGGTGTTGAGATTGTTCGATTTCTCCTCCGGGACATGTATGGAGTTGAGCATAGTTGACCTTAGATTTTGGACTATGTAATGAAGGATTTCCATGACTCACTGTTGCATTGATTAGGAAGAATAATAGAGGGTTCATGCACTGGAAGCGATCGTCCTAGGCGGAGCATTATCCGAGTACCCCATCTTTATCGATTGCCTTACCTTCTCCTTTACTCGTGCTCTCTTACTTGTTGATTTTACTTTTGAGAATTGAATCATTGTCACACTTATCACTATTGATCTTTCATATAGCTAAGAAGCGGATTAAGTGTTTGTATTCCCTACTCCCTGTGGATTCGATACCCGCTCATCCGGGATTATTACTTCGACAAACCCGTGCACTTGCGGGATATACGCAAGGGGACCTTGTCAGACGTCTAGCACTACAAAGTCAACTGGAAAAATGTACTTGTCCACCTTGACAAGCACGTCTTCAATAATGCCTCTCGGGTATCATACTGTTCAGTCCACTAGTTGCAAAGTCATCCGAGTAGGCCTAGGCTCACCCAAGCCTAGCTTTTGAAAGAAAGTGTATGGCATAACATTGATACTAGCCCCCGAGTCCGCCAATGCCATTTCCTCACCTAGATTGCTAATATTACATGGAATGATGAAGCTTCCCCGGTCTTTCTTCTTGTTCGGCATGTTCTTTTGCAATACCGCCGGGCATGAAGCATCTAAAATCACTGAAGCACTTTCCTCCAACTTCCTCTTGTTAGTCAACAAGTCTTTCAAGAACTTCGCATACTTAGACATTTGGGCCAGTGGCTCAACAAAAGGAATATTGATGTGGAATTGCTTGAACAAACTCAGGAACCTTTAATATTGTTCATCCCATTGGTAATTTTTCAATCTAGAGGGATAAGGGATTCTTGGCTTGAAAGGTGGGGATGCCACCTCTTTCTCTTTGCTTGTTCCCTCTTCTACCTCTATAACCACGGGTGCATGTTCTTTTGGCTTCTCACTTGGAAGCCTACCTTCAACCTCACGACTACTTCTCAAAGTGATCGCCTTCATGTGCTCTCTAGGGTTGGTCTCTGTATTGCTCGGCAAGCTTCCATGTGGCCTTTCAGAGAGAGACTTCGCAATTTGCCCCATTTGATTTTCAAGGTTATGCAAAGAGGCGATTTGGTTGTGAAGTGTAGCCTTGACTGATTCAAACCATGTATTTACAGATTGCACAAATCTAGTCAAGTGCTTCTCTAAGTCATTCATTCGGGTTTCCAAACCTGAGACTTTGTTTTCCACCTGAGGGGATTATTGTTGTGTTGGAAACCCGGTGGCCCCATGGCCTTTTGTGGACCTTGATTACTCCATGAGAAATTGGGATGATTCTTCCAACCCAGATTGTAGGTATTGCTATATGGGTTTCCTTGAGGTCTCATGCCGTTACCTACAAAATCAACGTTCTTCACCGAAGAAACATCACCGATAGAGATCGGGCAATCACAGGGAGCATGTCCTCCACCACACCCGGTGCAATTAGTCACGGCCGCCACTCTATTTGAAGTTAGAAGATCTAACTTCTTACTCAAATTTTCTACTTGAGCCGCGAATGAAGTTACCGCATCTATTTCATGGAGACCGGCCACTTTTTTCTTCTCCCTAGCATTCTATTGGTAGCTGTTTAACCCCATTTCTTCAATTAACTAACAGGCCTCATCGGGGGTTGACACGTCCGAATACGCGTGTGTGTACCGCAAGTGCACGGGTGTCGAAGTAATAAATACCCGGTGAGTCGGGTAGTCGAATCCACAGGGAACAGGGCTACTAGTACTAACTTCTTCTCTGCTATCTAGCCTAATGATAATGGGATAGTGTGGTGATCTAATGTACGAAGAGATGAACACCGGAGACGAATATGCAAGGGTAAAATGGAAGGAGAATCTCAATCAGTAAAATTGGGGTATTCGGGCAATGCTCCCCCTAGGATTCAGGTATTAGGTACCGGATAAGCAAAGTGTTTCTATGATGAGTAAGTTAAGTCGTGGAAATCCAAACATAATCGGGTCTATCTCTAGATCACCGATACTAGTCCCCTACGAGGTCCCGGTGGAGAAATCAATCAATCTCAACACCTCACACCACATATGACCGCAAAGCACTCTAGGGATTCCAAATTGTGTATCCAATTCCTAAAGATTGATCCAACCCTAATTCCCGTGAAGGATCCTAACCCCCTACAAGGTCCCGGGCGGAGAAATCGAGCAATCTCACGCCTCCCACCAAATATGGTTGCATAGAGCTTAGGGAATGGAGATAGAATACACCAATCGGAGGGGAAAGGGGATACTTCACTATCTCATGATTCACCCTCTCAACCCTCTTCAATCTTGAGGTTCTAACCCTAATGGAGATCTCTCTCCCACCAAGGCAACAAATCATGCAAACCAAATAACCATAAGATCAATAAGGCAAGCAAGCATTAAAACAATCAAGAATGAAACTTAATCAAACTCGGATTAAATAGAAACACAAAGCAAATCCACAAAAAGATGAGAATCCTAGGGTTCACAGGCCCAAATACCCTCTAGGGTTTTAGCCCTCCATGGAGCAACATACAAAAACACACCATCAATGAATGAAAGTACATTAAAACCATAGAAATAAACCCCTTATATATGAACCGATGGCCTTGATGGAGAGCTTCGACGTCTTGAAGGACCCACTCGAAGCTAGGTTCACCGGTGGCTTCCTTGATGCTATGACGGAGGAGGAATCGATCAAAGTTGGTGACGAAGCGCCTCCAAAGCCGCAAAGACCTCCTCTCCAAACCCTAGCCGTCTCACCCCTCAAGAGGCGCACAAAAGATGAGAAAGAATAGGGCAAAACGGCTATTTATAGGCCTTAGATCGCGTCTGTCACGTGCCCTCACGCGCCCGTGTTGATTTTTCACAGTGAAATTGCTACAGTACTTTTCTCTTAAGGCCACAGTACTTTTCACAAACCGCGATCCGGACACTTTTCTCTTAAGGCCACATGTCCGGGCACACGTCCATGTGGTAGGCTATAAAACTTTTCTTCATCGACGTATCTTTGAGAGGTCTTGCAATCTTCACAAAGAGAAGGAATATGAAGATGTGGCTGCCTTTGTGCCCTTCCAAATAGTGAATTGACTTGAATCTTCTTAGAAGTTGGCACACATCTCCACGTTTATGAACTGCTCTCGTGTCTTGATCCTTGAATTGAACAAGAACTCCCAACATTGTGTCTTTATAGCCTATCTTTGCTTCCTTTTTACTCTTTAAATCATTCACAACCTATATGCATAAAAGAACACCAAATACACAATATGAGACATAAACCACAGTAAAAATGATGCTCAATGCATGTAAAACATATATAAAAATATGTCTACTCAAGCACTTATCAGGGGTCTTGCTACCTAAGGTACCTCCTGCTGCCGCATCCAAGAGTTGCCTTGTACTCACATTCAAACCATTATAAAAGGTCTGAACAATCATCCACTCCTGGAATCTGTGTTGCGGGCACTTTCTCAGGAGCTTCTTGAACCTTTCCCATGTCTTGAATAGGGACTCCAATTCCAAATGAACAAAGGATGAGATCTCGTTCCTAAGCTTTGCTAATTTTCTGAGAGGGAAATAACGGCCCAGAAAAGCTTCTACCATCTCCTCCCACGTGGTAATTGACGCTCTAGGTAATGATTGTAGCCACTGCTTCGCTCTTTCCTTTAGGGAAAATGGGAAGGCTCGCAACTTGATTACATCATCCGTCACCCCGTTTATCTTCAGCATATCACACACCTCAAGAAAGCTCTCTGTATGACTGTTTAGATCTTCATCGGCCAAACCATTAAATTGTGCGGATTACTGCAACATGTGGATGAATGCCGGCTTCAGTTCAAAGTTCTGAGCTATAATCGGGGGACGCACAATACTCGACTGTGTCCCCAACACTGAAGGTCTGGCATAATTGAATAACATTCGCTGTTGCTCATTTTGCCCTACCATGTTTTCAGATTCTTCCACTTCCAAATCAGCTAAATTAGAACGTTCTTGCACAAGCTCTTTCCCTTTTCTTCTAAGTGAACGTTCAAGCTCAGGATCTCCTTAAATCAATATTGAGGGATTCACTCAGGTCATAACCTGGAGCTGCACCCACAAAGAAAGAAAAAAAAATCAGAACGATGATAGAATAAGAAGATATGAAATAGAATGTATGGTGAAATAGCTAAGAAAACAAAGTGCAAAGTATCTCTAAACGCCTACTCCCCGGCAACGGCGCCAAAAACTTGACAAGATCCCCTGCGTATATCCCGCAAGTGCACGGGTTTGTCAAAGTAATAATCCCGGCTGAGCAGGTATCGAATCCACAAGGAGTAGGGAATAAAAACACTTAATCCACTTCTTAGCTATGTGAAAGATCAGTAGTGATAAGTGTGACAATGATTAAAGGAGGAGGTAAGGCAATCAATAAAGATGGGATACTCGGATAATGCTCCGCATAGGACAATCGTTCAAGTGCAAGAACCCTCTATTATGCTTCCTAATCAATGCAATGGTGAGTCATGGAAATCCTTAAATACATAGTCCCAAATCTAAGGTCAACTATGGCTAACTCTATACATGTCCCGGAGGAGAGATTAGATAACCTCTCAACCTCGCACTCGAATAGAGTTGCAATGAGCTCGAGGAATTCCAAGTGATAAATCTCTTCCTAATTATAGACCTAACCCTTTGGTCTAGGTGGAAGGTCCCTAACCACGATTAAGCCCTAGATACTAAGATCACCTCAACGCTTCAATATGTTGCACGAGCAACTAAGCCCTGTACCTCTCGAGGAACGGAGGTAGAAAAGAACTCGAGGAACAGAGGTAGAAACTATCACGTGGGAGGGGAAAAGGGACGCTCCTGTACCTCTCGACTCACCCTCTCAACCCTCTCTGACCTAACTTTGTCTAATGCTCGTTGTGTGTCACTCACTCACAAGGTTACCAACGAGAACTCTCAACCCTAGTGTCACTCTAGGGGAAAATGTTCATAGAATCAAGCATTCAAGGTTGGAACTCACAATAAACATCAATTAATTGAAAGCATAATAAAGAGATTCAATGAAACAAATACATCCTAGGGTTCACTAATACCCAAGTACCCACTAGACTTTTAGCTCTCCATGGAGCTAAGTACAATCAAAGATATAGAATGTAAAAGCAATGAATCCATAGAGAAATCCCCTCGATAGTCGTGTCGATTATTTTGTGGAAAGTCCTCTACTCGTCGTCCAAGGATTCCCTCGTCCGATATAGGATACGCCTCAACAGAAGCTCCCCTACCAACCTTCTTCCAAAGGAATGACGATGTCGGAGCCGTAGAAACTCTCCAAAACCCTAGCCAATACCTCTCGAAAACCAAGCCGAAACCCTCTCTCAAGTTGGGGAAAAGATGGAGAAAAAAATCCTAAAATCGGGGCTGAATCAGCTTTAAATAGGGCTGGAATCCTTAATTTGCTACAGTAACCTGCTACAGTACTTTACCGAAAAATACTCCCGAATCCACTTTTCATCGAGGTAACATAAACGGGCACACATTTATGCCGTGGATCGCTTTGCTTCTTCAATGACGGATAAGTTGATCGAAATCTTGTTCTATGTGCATAAGTCGGAGTGCTTGAGTGTGATTGGCCTTGTGCCCCTCCAAATGGTTGTGCAAACTCAAATACGGGGAGGTTGTCACACACTCTAGCATCTCACACCCGACTTATATCTTCACGTTTGAACTTTAGTTAGATTTCCTCCAAAATTGGTGCATTGTGATCCACATTGGCTTCTTTCCTTCATAATTGGTTTCACAACTCTACCTGCATAAAAGTAACATAAAAACACACATATTAGTGTAAAAACCCGAGAAAAGTAATGCTTCAAATAAGGAAAGAATGCTTCGCATTCATATCACACAAGCACTTATCACGGTCCCAATTGACAATTTGCTAGAATATCCCATCCTTCCTCTCTTGAGACAGACCTTCACACTATATAATCTGTACATATTGTGAAAAGGTAGGGATCCTCCCAAGAAAAATGCTTCAAGATAGCAAAGATCTTCTTCTTTGTTGAAAAGAAAGTCCTCTAGGAAGAACTCTCCACGAAATATAATTGGCGAAGTCGGCAAACCATAGAGTGTCAAATCTGAAAATTCTGTAGACTATACAAATTTTCCTCAGGAAATGCATCATTAATTTCAATTTTCCATGACCAATCTTCTTCTAAACCTTCAAGGCAAGTGAGATGATCTGTAGCAATGTATTCAACCCCTTTCTTGTCATTAATTTTAATATCAAATTCCTGCAGTACCAACACCCAATGAATTAACCTTGGCTTTGCATCAGACTTGTTCATTAGGTAACATAATGCCGAATGCTCTTTGAAGTCAACCACCTAGAAAAGAATGAGGTACGATCTGAATTTGTCAAATGCAAACGCCACAACAAGCAGCTCTTTTTCAATAATAGTGTAGTTCTCTTGGGCACTTGTCAAATTCTTGCTTGCATAATAAATTGGTTAAAAATCTTTGTATTTTCTCTACCCCAAGATAGCCACCACGGCATGATCACTAGCATCACACATAAGTTCAAAAGGAAGATTCCAATCCGGTGAAATAAGGATAGGTGCTTCTATGAGTTTTTCTTTTAACGAGCTGAAAGAAAGCAAAAACAATCTTCATTAAACTCAAATGGGGCATCTTTCTCCAACACATTAGTCAATGGTTGAGCTATCTTCGAGAAGTCTTTAATGAATCGATGATAGAAAGCTGCATGCCCCAAGAAACTTCTAATTGCCTTAACATTGGTTGGAGGAGGTAGTTTTTCAATGGTTTTGATTTTTGCCCGATCAACCTCAATTCCTTTGCTAGAAATTTTATGACCAAGGGCAATCCCTTCTTGGACCATGAAGTGACGCTTTTCCCCCAATTTAGAACCAAGTTTGTCTCTTCACACCGCCTAAGTACTTTCTCAAGATTCTTCAAGCATGTCTTAAAAGAATTTTCCGAATATCGAAAAGGCATCCATGAAAACCTCTATTATGTCTTCTAACATGTCATCAAAAATGGTTGTCATAAATATTTGGAATGTAGCCGGTGTATTGCAAAGTCCAAATGGCATTTTTCTATATGCAAAAGTACCAAAGGGGCAAGTAAAGGTTGTTTTCTCTTGATCTTCAGCGGTGATTGGAATTTGAAAATACCCCTATATACCATCTAGAAAACAATAGAATTTATGGCTAGCTAATCGCTCCAACATTTGATCAATGAATGACAACAGGAAGTGATCCTTTCTTGTGCCATCATTTAACCGCTGATAGTCAATGCAAACACTCTATCCCATGACTGTTCTTGTTGTAATTAACTCATTTTGCTGATTAGGTACCACTTGCGTTCGGCTCACCCATGTACTATCCGAAATAAGGTAAATAATTCCTGCATCAAGGAGCTTCACCACCCCTACTTTTACCACCTCTTTCATGTTTGGGTTCATTCTTCATTGAGGTTGAATCACAGTTTTGTAATTATCTTCCATTAAAATCTTGGTTGTGCAAAAGGAGGGGTTGATTCCCTTAATATCTGAAAATTTCCAGGCTATGGCTATTTTGTGTAACTTTAATATAGCGACCAACTACTCTTTTTTGCTCTGGAGGAAGACTCGAAGTAATGATCATTGATAAGTGCTTGTGTGTTAAGAATGCGAAGTATTCTTTCCTTACGATAAGCATTACTTTTATCTCGTTTTAGCGCTAATTCATGTGTATTTGTCTACTTTTACGCATGTAGGGTTATGAAGCTAATTATTAAGAAAAGAAGCCAAAAAAGGATCGTGAATGCATTATTTGGTGGAATCTTGGAAGGAACAAACGCGAAAACACAAGTTGGGTCAAAGATACGTGAATGTGTGCCAACCTTCATGTATTCGAGTAATTACAATGAGTTGGAGGGGTAAGAAGGCAGTCCCCACATTTGTGTATCCTGACTTGTTAATTGATAGCAAGATCCTCACCAATGAGGCTTTTTATTGTAGAAGCGTCCCTATCTATGGCATAGATGTGTGCCCATTTATGTTGCCTCGATGAGAAGTGTGGAATCGTGAGTGTTTTGGCGGAGCACTGTAGCAACTACTACAGCAATACACTATAGCAGTTACTGTTCACAGCTGGTCGAAAATGAGATTTCCAGAGAATCCAAAATGGCATGTGGAAATTGACCACGCCTGTGTGGAAATTCCATAGGGGTGTGTGGAAAATACACAGGCCCGTGTGGATGCCCAATTCTAGCCCTATTTAAGCCGCGATTCAGCTCAATTTTGGGGGCCATCTTTCATCCTTCTCTCCTGCTTTTCTCAATCTTTTGAGAAGCCATCAGCTAGGGTTTAGATTTGCTTTTGACAAGTCTTTGGAGTGGTTCTACAGCTTCGACACTGTGCTTCACTTCAAAGAAGGTTATTGGGGGAGCTTTCATCGGCATCGATCCAGCGAGGTGTGCCCTAGGCCGGACAAGGGGACCTTTGGAGGAGACGAGGCAACTCCACAACACCATCGACATGACTATCGAGGGGGTTTTCCTATGGACTATTTGTGTTTACTTTCAATTTTTCTATTGATTGTGTCTTGCTCTATGGAGAGCCAAACCCCCTAGTGGGTACTTGGATTTGTGAACCCTATGATGTATTAGTTTCATTAACTCTCTATTATGCTTTCCTTAATTGATGTTTTAATTGAGTTCCAATCTTGAATGCTTGATTGAATGAATATTCCCTTAGAGTGACACTAGGTTGAGAGTTCACCTTGTTAACCCTTGTGAGTGAGTGACATACCATGATGGTTAGACAAAGCTAGATCGGAGAGGGTGAGTCGAGAGGTAGCAGAGTATCCCCTTTCCTTTCCAGTATGATTTATCCTACCTCTATTTCCTTGAGTTCTTTGCGGTCACAATAGAGTGAAGTGCTAGAGGATGAACTCTGCTAGGGCTTACTTGCGCGAGCGACAGAGTGAAGCATTGAAGTGAACTCTAGTATATGGGGCTTAATTATGGCTTGGGGTCTTTCACCTGGACCAAAGGGTTAGGTCCACACATAGGAATAGGGTTATCACTTGGAATCTGATAAGTGCTTGTGCGATATTAATGCGAAGTGTTCATTCCTTATGTTGAGCATTAATTTTCTCAGGTTTTTACATTAATATGTGTGTTTTTATGTTACTTTTATGCAGGTAGGGTTGTGACGCCGAGTATGAAGGAAATAGGCCAATGTGGATAATAATGCACCTATTTTGAAGGAGATCTTGCTAAGGTTCAAACGCGAAGACATAGGTCAGATGTGAGATGCTAGAGTGTGTGCCAACCTCCTCGTATTCGAGTGAGCACATTCATTTGGAGGGGCACAAAGGCAGTCACACTCGAACATTCTGATTTATGCGTATAAGAACAAGAGATCCACCAACGTGCACATCATTGAAGAGGCAAGTGATTCACGACGTAAACGTGTGCCCGTTTGTGTTACCCTAATGAAAGTATGGAATTCGGGAGTATTTCCGGCATAGTACTGTAGCAGGTTACTATAGCAAAACACTGTAGTAAGTACAGTAGCAGCCCGACTGAGAAATCAGAGAAACAGAGAATCCACACGGGCGTGTGGAAATTATCCACGCCCGTGTGGAAATTCCACAGGGGCGTGTGACATCATACACGCCCGTGCAGTCGCCCGATTCCAGCCCTATTTAAAGCCAATTTCAGCCCCGATTTTGGTATTCTTTTCTCGATCTTTTCCCCAACTTGTGAGAAGACTTCGGCTAGGGTTTCGATGGGTATTGGCAAGGTTTTGGAGAAGTTCTACGGCTCTGACATCGTGATTCCATTAGGAAAAAAGTTGGTAGGGAAGCTTCGATCGAGGCGTATGCTATACCGGACGAAGGAATCTTTGGACGACGAATAGAGGACTCTCCAAAAGACCATCGACACGACCATCGAGGGGTTTTCTTTATGGATTCATTACTTTTACATTCGATTTCTTTGATTGTACTAAGCTCCATGGAGAGCTAAACCCCTAGTGGATACTAGAATGATTGTGAACACTAGGATGTATTCGTTTCATTGAACTTCTTTATTGTGCTTTCAATAAATTGATGTTTATTATGAGTTCCAACCTTCAATGTTTGATTGTATGAACATTTCCCCTAGAGTGACACTAGGGTCGAGAGTTCTTGTTGGTAACCTTGTGAGTGAGTGACATACCACGAGCGTTAGACAAAGCTAGGTTGGAGAGGGTTAAGAGGGTGAGTCGAGAGGTACAGGAGCGCCCCCTTTCTCCTCCGGCATGATTAATTCTTCCTCCGTTCCTTGAGTTCTTTGCAGCCATAATAGAGTGAGTAGTCTAAGGGATGAAGCTCCGCTGGGGCCTAGTTGCGCGTGCAATGGAGTGAAGCGTTGAGAGGATCTTAGTATCTAGGGCTGAATTGTGGCTAGGGACCTTACCCTTGTACCAAAGGGTTAGGTCTATATTTAGGAAGATATTTATCACTTGGAATCCCTAGAGTTCATTGCAACTCTATGCGAGTGCGAGGTGTTGAGATTGTTCGATTTCTCCTCTAGGACATGTATAGAGTTTGGCATAGTTGACCTTAGATTTGGGACTATGTATGTAAGGATTTCCACGACTCACCATTGCATTGATTAGGAAGCATAATAGAGAGTTCTTGCACTTGAAGTGATTATCCTAGGTGAAGCATTATCCGAGTACCCCATTTTTATCGATTGCCTTATCCTCTTCTTACTTTTGCTGTTTCACTTGTTGATTTTATTGTTGAGAATTGAATCAATTTCACACCTATCACAATTGATCTTCCACATAGCTAAGAATCAAATTAAGTATTTTCACTCCCTACTCCCTATGGATTCGACCCTGCTCACCTGGAATTATTACTTCGACAAGCCCGTGCACTTGCGGGATATAAGCAAGGGGAACTTGTCAAGTTTTTGGCGCCGTTGCCGGGGAGCTAGGCGTTTAGAGATACTTTGCACTTTGTTTTCTTAGCTATTCCACTACACACTCTATTTCATATCTTCTTATTCTATCATCATTATGATTTTCTTTTTCTTTACTTTTGGTGCAGCTCTAGGTTATGAGCCGAGGGAATCCATCAATATTGATTGAAGGAGACCTTGAGCTTGAACGTACACTTCGAAGGAAAGGGAAAGAACCTGTACAAGAACAGCCTAATCCAGCTAATTTGGAAGTAGAAGGATCTGACAACATGGCAGAACAAAATGAGCAACAACGGACACTATCCGATTATGCCAGACCTTCAGTGTTGGGGACACAATCGAGTATTGTGCGTCCTCCAATTATAGCTCAGAATTTCGAGCTAAAGCCGGCATTCATCCATATGCTGTAGCAGTCTGCACAATTCAACGGTTTGGCCGATGATGATCCAAATAGTCACATATAGAGCTTCCTCGAGGTGTGTGACATGCTGAAGATAAATGGTGTGATAGATGATGCCATCAAATTGAGAGCCTTCCCATTTTCCTTAAAGGGGAAAGCAAAGCAGTGGCTACACTCATTACCTAGGGCATCAATCACTACATGGGAGGAGATGGTAGAAGCTTTTCTAGCCCGTTATTTCCCTCGCGGAAAATCAGCAAAGCTTAGGAATGAGATCTCATCCTTTATGCAGTTGGAATTGGAGTCTCTATTTGAGACATGGGAAAGGTTCAAGGAACTCCTGCGCAAGTGTCCGCAACACTGATTCCCGGAGTGGATGATTGTTCAAACCTTCTACAATGGTTTGAACCCGAGTACAAGGCAACTCTTGGATGCGGCGACAGGAGGTACCTTAGGTAGAAAGACCCCCGACGAGGCTCGTCAATTGATTGAGGAAATGGGGTTAAATAGCTACCAGTGGAATGCTAGAGAGAATAAAAAGGTGGCTGGTCTCCATGAAATTTATGCGGTAACTTCATTGGCGGCCCAAGTGGAGAGTTTGAGTAAGAAGCTAGATCTTATAGCTTCGAATAGAGTGGCGGCCGTGACCAATTACACCGGTTGTGGTGGAGGATATGCTCCCTTTGATTGCCCAATTGTCATTGGTGATGTTTCTTCAGTTGAGAATGTCGACTTTGTAGGTAATGGAATGAGACCTCAAGGGAATCCATACAGCAACACCTACAATTCAGGTTGGAAGAATCATCCCAACTTTTCATGGAGTAATCAAGGACCACAGAAGACCATGGGGTCATCGGGGTTCCAACAACAACAACAAGCCCCTCAAGTGGAAAACAGAATTTCAGGCTTGGAAACCCGAATGACGGATTTAGAGAAGCACTTGACTAGATTTATTCAATCGGCAAATACAAGGTTTGAATCAGGCGAGGCTACACTTTGTAATCACACCGCCTCCTTGCACAACCTTGAAAATCAAGTGGGGCAAATTGCAAAATCTCTTTCCGAAAGGCCACATGGGAGTCTACCAAGCAACACGGAAACCAACCCGAGAGAACATGTGAAGGCGATCGCTTTGAGAAGCGGTCGTGAGGTGGAAGGGAAGTTTCCAAGTGAGAAGCCGAAAGAACACGCACCCGAGGTCATCGAGGTTGAGAAGGGAGCAAATAAAGAGAAAGAGGTGGCACCCCCACCTTTCAAGCCAAGAATCCCTTATCACTCTAGATTGAAGAAAGACCAAGGGGATGACCAGTATAAGAAGTTCCTGTGTTTGTTCAAGCAACTCCACATCAACATTCCTTTTATTGAGGCTTTGGCTCAAATGCATAAGTATGCGAAGTTCTTGAAAGACCTATTGACCAACAAGAGAAAATTGGAGGAGAGTGCTTCAGTAGTGCTTGATGTTCATGCTCAGCTATGTTACAAAAGAACATGCCGAACAAGAAGAAAGACTCGGGAAGCTTCATAATTCCATGTAACATCGGCAACTTAGGTGAGGAAATGGCATTGGCGGATTCAGGGGCAAGTATCAACGTCATGCCATATACTTTCTTCCAAAAGCTAGGCTTGGGTGAGCCTAGACCTACTCGGATGACTTTACAATTGGCGGACCGAATGGTACGACATCCGAGATGCATCATTGAAGACGTACTTGTCAAGGTGGACAAGTATATTTTTCCGGTTGACTTTGTAGTGCTAGATGTTGATGAGGATGCAGATGTACCCTTGATACTTGGGAGACCGTTCTTGCGGACTTCCAAAGCATTGATTGACATGGACGGCGGAGAGCTCACATTGAGAGTCGGAGACGATAAACTCACTTATCGCCTTGTTGAAGCCATGCGGCATTCTCTCGATTTTGATGACACTTTGTATTTTCTAGACACTACTGATGAAATTGTTGATGAATATATACAGGAAATGTTCAACCCGGATTCGTATGAAGGTTTGTTCGACCAAGAGGAGAGCAATGAAGAAGTACTGATGCTTGGTTCGACCAGAGAGGAAACATCTACCTCGGGAATTTTGAAGAAGGTGCTCCGGAAAATGAAGAGGGCTCGAAGACGCCACCGAAAATGCCCCACGACTGTTGGAGACGTATATGAGCCAAGGGAGTTGGATGAACAATTGCTAGGTGGTCCGAAGCCCGATAGTATACCCTCTACCCTCAAGAGACTTTGCACATCATGCTTTTAAGTTATGGGTAAGAGGGCAACCTTCATTCATGAACCCCCGTGAGGTAAGAAAGATACGTCAAGCTTAGTGACGTTAAACAAGCGCTTCTTGGGAGGCAACCCAAGTATTTACTGTTCTCGTACCTTTTAGTTTAGTTTGTTTACATGAATAAATTGTTAAGTGTTGGTGTTTTAATTTTTGAGTGCTTGTGCTGTGATCCTATTGTGGGTTTTTAAAAGAATTCTTTATATATTTTTTGTTGAGAATTGACGAAGTTTGGTCATTTGAGATCTATTTCGTGTTTTTATCTGGTATATCTTGCACAATAGGGCAGGCTCTGAGTGTGTAAACATGTTCAGATTAGTTCTGCAGAGCCTGCAGGTTTTTGTAGGTCATCCAGAGAAAACACACGGGTGTGGAATTGCCACACGCCCGTGGATGTGTACTGCGAACTCATCCAGAGAAGGCACAGGGGCAAGCGGCTGCCCCTGTGGATGACCATGCGACTAATGCACGCCCGTGGGTAATTTCCGCACAGGCGTGTGATTTCCTGCAGAGTTGGGTGGATTTTCCCGAGAATACACAGGGGCGTGGACTCGCCCCTGTGGGCGACCTTGTGAACCACGTAGGGGCGTGGGTAATTTTCGCACGCCCGTGCGAAACTTTGCAGGTTGCCCCCTCCATCCCGAGAAAACACAGGGGCGTGCGGCCGCCCCTATGAGTTGAGGCATGTGAATGCCCACGTCCGTGTGGAAATTCCGCACGGGCGTGTGGGCAACTTGATATTTTTCTCAGATGACCAGGGAAGACACAGGGGCATGCGTCTTCCCCTTTGTGTCTGGCGCACGGGTGTGGGTATTTTCCGCACGCCCGTGTGAGATTAGTCTAAGTCTGTGATAGTTTTTCCTGAGAACGCACAGGGGCGTGCATATGCCCCTGTGGAGCTTTGAAGTGAGGAACACGGGCGTGGGGAATTTCCACACGCCCTTGTGGATGCACAGAACTTCAAAAGTCGCGAGTTCTGTTTAAAAAGGGTATGATTTCTATCCTTCTTCACGACTCCGTTTCCTTCGAAAGCACTCTCACAACATTCTCCGAGTCCATTGCGCAGTTTGGTGGGATTTTAGCAAGTTTTCCGGCCGACTCTCTATTTTATCATTTCTCCTCGTCGGCAACTTCATTTTCTTCATCTTTTTCATCAATTCATGATTTCTATTGATTAATCTAGTCGACAATGCTTCGTTTCTTCAATTGGAACAATGATTTACGTTTAAAACGAAGTTAGAGATATTATTGATGTGTATTTTTAGATTGTTGGTCCCTGGCCGTGCATTTCTCACGGCCTGTGAATCCACACGGGCATGCGGAAATTCCACACGACCGTGTGGATTTTTGCAGTATTGTTTTATTAACTTGTTTGACTAATTTGGTTTAAATTTGGCAGACCATGGCACCTAGGACAAAGAAGCAAACTGATAAGAGGCCACATGTGTCATCCTCTGAGCCCGAGGGCATGCGATTTTCTATTCCCGAACATCAGGCCCGTTATGAGCGCTTATTGAGACTCCGCTTCGGACAGACTCGATTCCTGGACACGACTATATTATGAGATCTTCAGCAGGGAGATGAGTTCGCTGAGGTGATTGAGGACCTTATTTCAGAGGGGGGTTGGAAGCAGTTGTTGACAATTAGAGAGCCAGCTATCCGAGAGTTTGCACTGGAGGTGCTCTCCTCGTTTGAGTTTGATAGAGCGTATGCGAGCTTTAAAAGTTTGGGTACCATTTAGTTCAGAGTGTTTGGACACCACCATAGTTTGAGCATTACGCAGTTCTCCATACTACTTGGCTTATACGAGGAGGCATTCACAGATTCTGAGGAGTACGCACAGTTACCTACTGATTATCTTGGAACCTTGACCCCGCAGAGAGCTTACAGAGTGCTATGTGGTCAGGGTCAGTACGAGCCTGGGGTTTCCAAGGCCACGTGCTTTTCCCGGCCAGCCTACAGATACTTGCACGCTATCATGAGTAGGTCGGTGAATGGCCGTGGTGATACTACTGGTGTCTTGAGCTGCCAGGAGTTGCTGTACTTGTACTTGATGGTAGAGCGCGTACCGATACACTTGGGGCACATCTTGGCTGATTACTTCAGGCATCAAGGACAGTAGACTAGACTGGGAGCGATCTTCTCGGGTCCTTACATTACAAGATTAGTGCTAGGCATGGGTCTCTTGGATTCGATTCGCGGGGCCGAGAAGACGAGTGTACCCGCTCCCCTGGGTCTATAGACGATGCGGTTGATGGGCATGTTCCGCAAGGTTCAGACAGGTGTTTTAGCGTTAGTTTTACTAGCCCCAAAGATAGCTGAGGATGAGGGTGATGACGCCGGAGCATCTCAGCCCGCCCCCGAGCCTCAGCCTGCATTGATGCACACCGAGGTCCCTCCAGCGGCCGAGGAACCACTTCCAGTGCATATGTTTTCACCTTCTCGAGCCAATGATCGCTTTGAGAGGCTTGAGAATGCTATAGGAGTGGTCCGAGCCGAGGTTGCTGAGATTAGGGCTACGCAGGCCATTCAGTACATAGAGTTCATGGCGCGTTTCGACATATTACTGCAGATCCTAGAGCGAGACGTTACCTCATCATTCGTCCTGCAGCCGAGGACTCTTCAGCCACCGCCAGTACCTCCAGCACCTTCGTCCTCGACCCCAACACCTGAGGACCCACTATATGCTTCCACTTCAGCAGCAGCAGCAGCGGAGACTAAGAGCGACTTCGAAACTTAACCTTCCTTTTTACTTTCATGCATTTTACTTTATCTTATTTTCTTGTTTTTAGACTTGTTCACTCAGAAAGGATTTTTTCCTTCTGAGTTTATGTTATTTTGCATTATCGAGTTGTATTCATTGCTTCATCTTTTATACACTCGAGTTATTTTTGTTTTTCTTGAGCTTCACTGAATCCCCTCATGTGTGCTTGTAGATGGTCTTGTCTTCTTGGAAATTGAGACTTAGTCATGGGTACGGCCAAGGTGCTTTGGCACTTGCCCGTGCGAGCTTCACAACCCGTTGGAACACTACTCCCAATGAATTAGCTTCATCAAACGCAACACTAGGAGTCAGGGGAGTATTGTTTTGATTAGCTTCTCCCACATCTATTTTTTTGACTGATATATTTTTGAGTGAACTTGCATGTGTTCATTGAGGACAATGTACAACTTAAGTGTTGGGGGGAGGGGAGGGGAGAGTTTCATAATCGCACATCTTTTCCTATTGTTCGTGATTGATATATGCTCACATAGCCAATGGCGGTTCACCGTAGTTGCAATGATTGTATTCTTAAGTCTAGGAGAATTGTTAACATTGAATGTTTTCATACTCTAGTTCTTGCTTGAATTTTTTTAGGAATTTTTGCCCGATTTACACTTAGTGCACTACTCACTCTTTGAACTCTATTGGAAACTCATATTTGATGTTAAAGGGACTAGTTAGGTTTATTTTCTTGTGCTAAACTCAAAATATATATATATATATATATATTGGAAATGAAAAGAAGGAACAAAATAGTTTTATTGTTTATTTGTGTTTGTTGGGTGGAAAGAGCTACCACCTATGAAATATGAAGCTACTCTCACAAGTCGGATTCTAGTTATGCCCTAATGAGAGAAAGAGCTATCTCATAGGATGAGTGAAAGCTACCACTCGGGTAGAAAGAGCTACCACCTCGAAAGTGTGAAAGCCACCTTAGCGGACGCTTTGGAAAGGGCTACCTTAGAGGATGTGTGAAGCTACTACCATCTTTTAAATTTTTGTCACTTTTGTAGATAAATAAGTCCCTTGTACTTAGAACTTTGAGGAGTATACCTTGGGTTGTTTTGAGTGAGTTCACACACATACACGAAATTCGGGTTTGTTGTCCTTTTTCATTCAAGTTTTTAGCTAGAGCATTTATTTTTCGTATTTAGTGTTGAAATTTTCTTTACTTGTAGAATACTTTCTTTGTATACCTTGGTGAACCTAAGGCCAAGCACTTTCAATATTTTCTTCATCAATGCACAGAATGTTTTAATGTTTGCTTGAGGACAAGCAAAAGCTTAAGTGTGGGGGAGTTTGATAAGTGCTTGTGCGATATGAATACGAAGCGTTCACTCCTTATGTTGAGCATTACTTTTCTCAGGTTTTTACATTAATATGTGTGTTTTTATGTTACTTTTATGCAGGTAGGGTTGTGAGGCCGAGTATGAAGGAAATAGGCCAATGTGGATCATAATGCACCTATTTTGGAAAAGATCTTGCTAAGGTTCAAACGCGAAGACATAGGTTAGGTGTAAGATGCTAGAGTGTGTGCCAACCTCCTTATATTCAATTGAGCACATTCATTTGGAGGGCACAAAGGCAGTCACACTCGAACATTCTGATTTATGCATATAAGAACAAGAGATCCACCAACATGCACATCATTGAAGAGGCAAGTGATTCACGATGTAAACGTGTGCCCGCTTATGCTACTCCCAATGAAAAGTATGGAATTCGGGAGTATTTCCGGCATTGTCATCGTAGCAAAGGTGTTACTATAGAAAAACACTATAGTAGAATCAGTAGTAGCCCGGCCGAGAAATCGAGAACGAGAATCCACACGGGCGGTGGAAATTATCCACGCCGTGTGGAAATTCCAGTGGGCGTGTGACATCATACACGCCCTGCATGCGCTCGATTCCAAATCCCTATTTAAAGCAGATTTCAGCCCGATTTTTGGTATTCTTTTCTCGATCTTTTCCCCAACTTGTGAGAGGACTTCGGCTATGGTTTCGAGGGGTATTGTTCAAGGTTTTGGAGAAGTTCTACGGCTCCGACATCATGATTCCATTAGGAAGAAGGTTGGTAGGGGAGCTTCGATCGAGGCGTATCCTATACCGGACAAAGGAATCTTTGGACGACGAGTAGAGGACTCTCCAAAAGACCATCGACACGACCTTCGAGGGGGTTTCTTTATGGATTCATTACTTTTACATTCGATTTCTTTGATTGTACTAAGCTCCATGGAGAGCTAAACCCCTAGTGGATACTAGAATGATTGTGAACCCTAGGATGTATTCGTTTCATTGAACTTCTTTATTGTGCTTTCAATAAATTGATGTTTATTGTGAGTTCCAACCTTCAATGTTTGATTGTATGAACATTTCCCCTAGAGTGACACTAGGGTCGAGAGTTCTTGTTGGTAACCTTGTGAGTGAGTGACATACCACGAGCGTTAGACAAAAAGCTAGGTTGGAGAGGGTTAAGAGGGTGAGTCGAGAGTGCAGGGAGCGCCTTTCTCCTCCCGGCATGATTAATTCTTCCTCCGTTCCTTGAGTTCTTTGCAGCCATAATAGAGTGAGTAGTCTAAGGGATGAAGCTCCACTGGGCCTAGTTGCGCGTGCAATGGAGTGAAGCGTTGAGAGGATCTTAGTATCTAGGGCTTAATTGTTGCTAGGGACCTTACGCCTGTACTAAAGGGTTAGGTCTATATTTAGGAAGATATTTATCACTTGGAATCCCTAGAGTTCATTGCAACTCTATGCGAGTGCGAGGTGTTGAGATTGTTTGATTTCTCCTCCGGGACATGTATAGAGTTAGGCATAGTTGACATTAGATTTGGGACTATGTGTGTAAGGATTTCGATGACTCACCATTGCATTGATTAGGAAGCATAATAGAGAGTTCTTGCACTTGAAGCGATTATCCTAGGTGAAGCATTATCCGAGTAACCCATCTTTATCGATTGCCTTACCCTCTTCTTACTTTTGCTCTTTCACTTGTTGATTTTATTGTTGAGAATTGAGTCAATTTCACACCTATCACAATTGATCTTCCACATAGCTAAGAATCAAATTAAGTATTTTCACTCCCTACTCCCTGTGGATTCGACCCCGCTAACCCGGGATTATTACTTCGACAAGCCCGTGCACTTGCGGGATATAAGCAAGGGGAATTTGACAGAATCTCTAGAACTCTATGCATCTTTATAAAGTGTGATGTGTTGAGACTGTTCGATTTCTCCGCCGGGGCATAGTATAGAGTTAGTCACGGTTGACCTTAGATTTGGGACCGTGTATTGTAGGATCTCCATGACTCATTAATGCATTAGTTAGGAAGCATGATATTTGGTTTTGCACTTGAAATGATTATCCTAGGTTGAACAACATCCGAGTACTCCACTTTTATTGATTGCCTTACCGCTCACTTATTGATTATCCTAGGTTGAACTTGTGGGTCACACGCAAGGGGTGTTGTCAATCACTGGCAACTTTGATCCCTTGGCCAAAAAAGTATACGCCAAGTGTTCCAGTAATGCTTTTAGCTCTAACTCGGGAGGTTCTTCCACCGAAGGTCGTAACCGATTTGCATGTTTCGGATCAATTTCTTCAAACTCCTTGAAAGTGTCTTCTACTTCTTCCTCAAGCACATCAAGCTCTGGCTTGCTTACCCCAAGGGCATCTAAGCTGTCTTCATCATCTACTCGCTCATCCAAACCACACACTTCAATTGACGAAATTGATTCAACACCAACTATGGTCTTATCTTCTTCATTTGATTCGGATTTAAATCTGACACATTCCACGACGAATGTCATTGAAAAAGATGTGGGAATCTCTTCCGACTTATTTTCAGCCCCATTTCTAAGAGACATAAACGTAAATTTTTCAAAATATTCAACAAGCTTGACAATTTAGCCCCTTGATATTGTATCCACACTCCTCATTCATTTCTTATAGCTCAATTGTTTTTAAACTCAACACCTCATCATGTTGCTTACTTGGATCAAAGCATGCAACAAATTGTTCCATCTTCCTCTCATTAGATGCCATCCTGTCCTCCAATGTCTCCATTAACAATGCTTCATTGAACATGGTCCTGAAATAGAAGATAAACCAGGAATTACTGTTCAACCAATAAAAAAATATGAAAACAAGAGAAAGAAGAAATAAAGACAACGGGGTTATAGAGAAATATAAAGTACAAAAGCAAATAAAAAAATGTGAATGACTAAAGTAACCAAGTCCTAGTGCTTTTAATATCACGTTCTCTGACAACGGTGCTAAAAACTTGACACGTATTTGAATTGCGTGTGAACCACAAGTGCACAAGTGTTAAAGTAATAATTACCCTGGTGAGTGGGTAGTTAAATCCAAAGGGAACGGAAATATTAGTAGTAACAAATTCTTAGATATCTAGTTGAAATAAATGGATGTGATGAAAGAACTACTTGCAAGAATATTAATAAACAAGCAAACGGACAAGATATTTTCGAAACACTACTGATGATCTTGTTGATGAATACTTGCAAGAGATGTTCAACCCAGATCAATACGAAGATTTGTTCTACCAAGAGGAGGACAAGGAAGAAGTAATGATGCTTGGTTCGACGGAAGGAGTACCATCTACTCCCGGGATCCTGGAGAAGATGCTCCAGAAGATGAATAGGGCTAGGAGACGCCACCGGAAATGCTCCAAGGCTGTTGGAGATGTGCGTGAACCGAACAAGGTGGTTGAACCATTGCTAGGTGTACCCAAGCCCGATAATTCACCCTCTGCCCTCAAGAGACTTTGCTCATCATGCTTCTAAGCCATGGGTAAGAGGGCAACCTTTATCTATGAACCCCCGTGAGGTAAGATAAGGTACGTCAAGCTTAGTGACATTAAACAAGCACTTCTTGGGAGGGAACCCAAGTGTTTACCATTTGCTTAGTTGGTTAGTTTAGTTTATTTGCATGAATAAATTGTTGAGTGTTGGTGTCTTGAATTTTAGATGCTTGTGCTGTGAATTTATTGTGGGTTTTGAAATTTCATCGTGTGTTTTCATGTGGATTTGGCGAAGTTGGGACATTTGAGCTATATTTCATGTTTTTCACTAGTATAAGTTGCATATTAAGGCAGGCTCTGAGTGTGTAAATATGTTTAGAAATTTTTTGCAGAGCCTGCAGAGTTTATAAGGCATCCAGAGAAAATGCACGGGCGTGTGGAATTTCCGCACGCCCGTGGATTTGTATTGCGAGCTCATCTAGAGAAGGCACAGGGGCGTAGACTCTCCCCTGTGAGCGACCTTGGGATAAACACATGCTCGTGGCTAATTTTCGCACGGGCGTGCATTTTTCGGCAGAGTCTTGGCTGATTATCCTTAGAGCACACAGGGGCATGGACCCGCCCCTGTGGGTGAACTTGTGAAAACCGCACGGGCTTGGGTAATTTCTGTATGCCCATGCAAAACTCTGCAGAGAAGCTCTCTAGATCCTGAGAAGACACAGGGGCGTGCGCTTGCCCCTGTGAGTTGGGCCTGTGCATGTCCACGCCCGTGCGGAATTTTCGCACGGGCGAGCGAAACACTTAGAAATTTTTCTCGGATGAGCAGAGAAGCCACATGGGCGTTCGGCTGCCCCCGTATGTCGGGTGCACGGGCGTGGGTATTTTCTGCATGCCCGTGGGAGAGAATTCAGAGATAGTGAGTGTTTTCTAGCAAGTGCACAGGGGGATGCATCTGCCCCCGGGAAGCCTTATTGTGGAGATGCACGGGCGTTGGTAATTTTCGCACGCCCTTGTGGATGTACAGAACGCCAAGAGGCGCAAGTCCTTTTAAAAGGACTATCATTTCTCTTCACCCTTAAAACCTCCATTCATTTGAGAGCATTCTTATACTGTTTCCTAACTTCGTATCGCTGATTTGGAAGGATTTTGCTTTTTTTTTTCCAGCCGATTATAAGTTCTCTCATCTCAACTCGTCGGTAAACCCTATCTTTGATTTTCTTCGCAAATTCATGCTTTTCATCGATGAAATTAGTTAATAATGCTTCGTTTCTACAATTAGAATTGTTGTGCATGCATGCTTAGAACATAGTTAAAAGCGATTTTACGGTGTATTTTTGGATTTTGGCCGTGCGTTTTCATGCCCGTGGATCCACACGGGCGTGCGGAAATTCCGCACGACCATGTGGATTTCTGCACCATTGTTTAATTAACTTGTTTGATCGATTTTCTTTCAAATTTTGCAGATTAAGGCACCTTGGTCAAAGAAGCAAGCTGATAAGCAGCCGCTGGAGTCATCTCCTGAGCCCGAGGGCATGAGTTTCACGATTCCTAAGCATCAGGCTCATTTAGAGCATTTGTCGAGACTTCGGTTCAGACAGACTTGATTCCTTGATATAAGTATACTTAGAGATCTACAGCATGGAGATGAGTTTGCAGACAAGATCAAGGATCTCGCATCGGTGGATGGTTGGAGGCAGTTATTGTAAATTATAGAGCTAGCTATTCATGAGCTCACACTTGAGGTCCTATCGTCGTTCGAGTTTGATAGATGTTATGCGAGTTCCGACAGTCTTGATACCATCAAGTTAAGAGCACTTGGACATCACCAGAGCATGAGTATCATGCAGTTCTCAGCCAAGCTTGGCTTGTACGAGGAGGCATTCACAGACACTGAGGAGTATTCTCTGTTACCGACTAATTATCCTGGAGCTTTAACGCCGTAGAGAGCTTACAGAGCACTATGTGGTGAGGGCCAGTTTGAGCCAGGGGTGTCCAAGGCCACATGCCTTTCCCGACTTGCGTATCGATATTTACATGCCATTATGAGCAGGTCGGTGAATGTCCGTGGTGATTAAACTATGTGTTTTGGAGCCGATAAGAGCTTCTATACTTGTACTAGATGGTGCAGCGCATACCGATTCACCTAAGGCACATCATCACAGAGTACATTAGACATCAGGGGCACTATGCTAGATTGGGAGGGATCTTCTCAAGCCCCTACATTATGAGATTAGCTCTGGTTATGGGTCTCTTGGGCGCGATTCGCGGGGCTGAGGAGATGATTACACCTGCTCCCCTGAGCCTAGAGACGATGAGGTTGATGGGCATGGTCCGCAGAGTTTGGACGAAAGTTTATGCGTTGGTGCTACCAGCTCCAGAGATAGCTGAGGATGAGGGTGATGATGCTGAGGTCTTTCATCCTACTCCTGAGCCTTAGTCGGCACCGATAGAGACCGAGGTACCTCCTATGGTAGAGGATCCATCCCAGTAAACATGTTTTCACCATCTCGAGCCCAGGATCATTTTGAGAGGCTTGAGAGTGCTGTGGGGGTGATACGGACAGAGGTAGCTGAGGCCCCGAGAAGAGATTTTAGAGTGAGACGTCGCCTTGTTATTTGTACTACGGCTGAGGACTCCTCCGGTATCTCCAGCATCTCCATCACCTATTCAGCACCGGTTGACCCACCATGTACTTCATCACTGGTACCAGCAGCAGAAGAGGAGCCAGAGCATGACACCGACACTCGATTTACTTTACTTTCATTTTCTTTACTTTTGCATTTTGTTTTGGACTTGTATACTCAGAAAGGACTATCCTTCTGAGTTTATTTTTATTTTGTGTCTCGAGTTGTATTCATTTCTTTATCCTTTATATACTCGAGTTTTGTTTTGTTTTTATTGAGCTTTACTGAACTCCCTCGTGTATGCATGCAGCTGGTCTTGTCATCATGGGAATGGAGACTTTGTCATGGGTACGGCCAAGGTGTTTCTGCACTTGGCCGTGTGAGCTTCACACCCCGTTAGAACAACACTCCAAAGGATTTAGCTCCATCAAATGAAACAATAGGACTCAGGGGAGTATTTTTTTGATTACTTCTCCCACATATGTTTTTCCTTGATATATTTCGAGTGAGCTTGCATGTGTACATTGGGGACAATGTACAACTTAAGTGTGGGGGGAGAGTTTCATAGTGCACACATCTTTTTTATACTGGTTCTGATTGATATACATTCTCACATAGCCAATGGCAGTTCACCTTAGTTGCAATGTTTATATTCTTGAGTTTAGGAGAGGTTTTAACATTGAATGTTCTCATGCTCTAGTTCTTACTTGAATTTTAGGAATTTTTTCCCGATTGACTCTTTTTGCACTACTCACTCTTTAAACTCTTTTGGAAACTCATGTTTGATGTTAAAGGGACTAGTTATAGTTGTTTCTTTTGTTATTTCAAAAAAAATGGAAAAAAAGAAAAGAAGGAACAAAATAGTTTTACTGTTTATTCGTGCTTGTTGGGTGGAAAGAGCTACCACCTATGAAGTATGAAGCTACTCTCATAAGTCGGATACTAGTTATGCCCTAATGATAGAAAGAGCTATCTCATAGGATGAGTGAAAGCTACCACTTCCAAAGTGTGACAGCCACCTTAGTGGTCGCTTTGGAAAGGGCTACCATACAAGATGTGTGAAGCTACTACCATCTTTAAAATGTTTGTTACTTTTTGAAGATAAATAAGTCCCTTGTACTTAGAACTTTGAGGAGTATACTTTGGGTTGTTTTGAGTGAGTTCACACACTTACACGGTTTCGGGCTTGTTGTCCTTTTTTATTAAAGTTTTTAGCTAGAGCATTGAAGTTCTTGGCTTATTTGATTTTGAATCATTTGAGACATACGAGTCTTGTTGACAAGTTCTTGTGTGATAAGAATGTGAAGCATTCTATCCTTATGTTGCGCATTACTTTTCTCAGGTTTTAACGCTAATATGTGTCTATTTATGTTACTTTCATGCAGGTAGGGGTGTGAGGCTGATTATGAGAGAAAGAAGCCAATGTGTGTCGTAATGCACCAATTTGGAGGAAATCTTGCTAAGGTTGAAACATGAAGACATAGGTCGGGTTCGAGATGAGGGAATGTGTGCCAACCTCCTCGCATTCGAGTTAGCACAACTATTTGGACGGGCACAAGGGCAGTCACATTCAAGCATTCCGAATTGTGCATATAGAACAAGATCTCCACCAACATATCCGTTATTGAAGAAGCAAAGTGATCCACGATGTAAAAGTGTGCCCGTTTCTGTTACCTAGATGAAAGCATGGATTCGGGAGTATTTCGGGCTGGTACTGCAGTAGGAAATGCAGTAAACATTGCAACAAAATACTGTAGCAGCACTGTTCACAGATGGCCGAGAAAACAGGAAATGAAAGAATCCACACGGGCATGTGGAAATTCCGGCGTGTGGAAATTCCACATGCTCGTCCGAAAAAACCACAGGGGCGCACACAGGGGCGTGTGTATTCACGATTCCAGCCTTTTCAAAGCTGATTTCAGCCCCGATTTCATCATTCTTATCTTCATCTTTTCCCCAACTAGAGAGGGGGCTTCTACTAGGGTTTTGAGGGGTATTGGCTAGGGATTTGGAGAGGTTCTACGGCTCTGACATCGCGCTCCATTTGGAAGAAGGTTATTGGGAGAGCTTTCGTCGGCATCAATCCGGCGAGGTGTATCCTAGGCTTGACAAAGGGACCCTTGCGACGAGTAGAGGACTCTCCACAAGACCAACGCCATGACTATCGACGGGGTTTTCAATGGATTCTATGCTTTTATATTCAATTTCATTGATTGTATCTAGCTCCATGGAGACCTAAACTCGTTAGTGGGTACTTGGGTATTTGTGAACCCTAGGATGTGTTATTTTCATTAAATCTCTTTATTATGCCTTCAATTAATTGATGTTTATTGTGAGTTCCAACCATGAATGTTTGATTGTATGAATACTCCCCTAGAGTGACACTAGGGTTGAGAGTTCTCGTTAGTAACCCTTGTGTGTAAGTGACACACCACAAGAGTTAGACAAGGCTAGGTTGGAGAGGGTTGAGAGGGTTAGTCGATAGGTAGTGGAGCGTCCCATTTCCATTCCGGTGTGATTTATTCTTCCTAAATTTCCTTGAGTTCTTTGTGGTCATAGTAGAGTGAATGGGCTAAGGGATGACCTTCCTTTGGGGCTTAGTTGCGGGTGCAATGGAGTGAAGTGTAGAAGTGATCTTAGTATCTAGGGCTTAATTGTGGCTAGGGACCTTCCACCTGGACCAAAGGGTTAGGTCTACATCTAGGAAAAGGATTTATCACTTGGTATCCCTCGAGCTTATTGCGATTCTTTACGAGTGCGAGGTTGAGAGGTTATCGAATTTCTCCTCTGGGACATGTATAGAGTTAGGCATGGTTGACCTTAGATTTGGGACCATGTATTTAAGGATCTCCACGACTCACTATTGTATTAGTTAGGAAGAATAATAGAGGGTTCTTGCACTTGAAATGATTGTCCTAGGCGGAATAATATCCGAGTACCTCATTTGTATCGATTGTCTTACCTTCTCCTTTACTTGTGCTCTCTTTCTTGTTACTTTCACTTTTGTTATTTGATATCTTGTCACACGTATCACTATTTATCTTTCACATAGTTAAGAAACAATTTAAGTCTCTATATTCCCTACTCTCCGTGGATACGATACCCACTCACCTGGGACTATTACTTTGATGACCCCGAGCACTTGCGGGACTTACGCAAAGGGCGTTCGTCACTTGTCACCATGGAAAAATGACTAAAAGACCTGGTAACAAATAGCGTGAAAGGGCAGGTGATTTATTGGGACTAATACATTCTGATGTATGTGGGCTATTAAGCACACATGCTAGAGGTGGTTTTGAGTTCTTCATTACTTTCACAGATGAATTCAATTGATATGGCTACGTCTATCTTATGAAGCACAAGTCCGAGACTTTTTGCAAAATTCAAGGAGTTTAAGAATGAAGTACAAAACTTACTTGGCAAAAGTATTAAAGCCATTTCATCAAATCGATATGATGAATACTTATTAAACCAAGAGTTTGATCATTATTTGAAAGAGTGTGGGATAGTTTCACAACTCACTCCTCTTGGAACACCTAAGTGGAATGGTGTATCAGAAAGGAGGAATCGGACTTTATTAGATATGGTTCGATCAATGATGATTCAAGCTAGTCTTCCAATATCCTTTTGGGGATATGCTCTTAAGACTACTGCATTCCTGCTAAATAGAACTCCAACTAAGGTAGTTGAAAAGACACCATATGAGATATGCACCGGGCGAAAGCCTATTATGACTTTTCTATGAATTTGGGGTTGCGAGTTACTTGTTAAAAGGTTAAATTAGACAAACTTCCATCCAAGACCGATAAATGCCTATTTGTGGGGTATCCAAAGGAAACTAAGGGATACTATTTCTACAACCCTAACAAGAACAAAGTGTTTGTTGCTTGGAATGTTATTTTCTTAGAGAAGGAGTTTCTTCTCAAAAAAAATAGTGGGAGTGGATTACAACTTGAGGAGGTTCAAGTACCACAAATTCCTGCAGAAAAAAGTTTGGAAATGGTAATGGATTCACAAAGAGTTATGGAACCCGAAACCATTACACAAGAACCAAGAAGGTCTGGTAGGATTCGTCACGAGCCTGAGAAATATGGTATTTTCATTACTGACAATAAAATTTTAGAGCTATTGCATTAGGATGATTCCATTACCTACCGAGAGGCAATTGAGAGTTCTAATTTGGATAAATGGCTTGGAGCTATGAAATTCGAAATGTAATCTATATATAATAACCAAGTGTGAACTTTGGTTTATCCACCAGAAGGTGCCAAGATCATTGAGTGCAAATGGATTTTCAAACATAAGGCCGATAACACCTTCAAAGGTAGACTAGTGGCAAACGGTTTCAAACAGACTCTTGGTATTAACTATGATGAAACCTTTTCGCCATCTGTCATGCTTAAATCCATTAGGATTCTTCTTGCCATAGAAGCATATTATGACTATGAGATATGGCAAATGGACGTTAAAATGGCTTTCCTTAATGGAAACCTCCTTAAGGATGTGTACATGACACAGCCTGAGGGTTTTGTTTATCAGAAGAACACTAACAAGGTGTGCAAGCTGTTGAGGTCCATTTATGAACTCAAGTAAGCATCATGAAGTTGGAACCTCCATTTTTATGAGGTTGTCAGAGGGTTTGGTTTTCTCAAAAATGAGGATGAGCCTTATGTGTACATGGAGGTTAGTGGGAGTGTAGTTATTTTCCTTGTGTTATGTATCGATGACATCTTGCTTATTTGAAATGGCATCCCAACATTGTGAAATGTTAAGCAATGGTTAGGGAAGTGTTTCTCAATAAATGACTTAGTTGAAGATGAGATTATACTAGGTATAAAGATCTATAGGGATAGATGACAACGGCTTTTGGGACAAAGTCAAGAAAAATACATAGATATGATACTGAAACAGTTCAGTATGTCTAACTGATAAGTGCTTGTGTGATAAGAATGTGAAGTGTTCTTTCCTTATGATGAGCATTACTTTTATTGGGTTTTAACGCTAATATGTATGCATTTGTGTTACTTTCATGCATATAGGGTTGTGAAGCCGAATGTTAGAGAAAGAAACCAATGTAGAACATGAATATACCTTTTGGAGGAAATCTTGAGAAGGATCAAACGTAAAGACATAAGTCGGGTTCAAGATGCAAGAGTGTGTGCCAACCTCCAGGTATTCAAGCTAGCACAATGATTTAGAGAGGCACAAAGTCAGCCACATTCGAGCATTCTGACTTGTGCATGGATAGCAAGATATTCACTAATGAGACCGATTATTGAAGAAGCAAAGCAATCTTCAACATAAACGTGTGCCCGTTTATGTTACCTCGATAAAAACTTGGATTCGGGAGTGTTTCAGGCAGGCACTGTAGCATGGTACTGTAGCAAAACAACGTAGCATTTCAGTGTAGCAGGTACTGTTCACAGCCGACCGAAAATGAGTAAAACAGAGAATCCACACGGGCGTTCAGAAATTCCCCAAGCCCGTGTGAAAAATCCACAAGGACACCGACAGGCGTGTGTGGATTCCCGATTCCAGTCCTTTAAAAGCCGAATTCAGCCCCGTTTTCAGGATTCTTTTTCTCCATCTTTTTCCCAACTTAAGAGAGGGATACGACTAGGGTTTTGGAGGTATTGTCTAGGGATTTGGAAAGGTTCTACGGCTCCGACATCACACTCCATTTGAAAAAAGGTTAGTGGGAGAGCTTTCGTCAGCACTGATCCGACGAGGTATATCCTAGGCCGGATAAAGGGACCCTTAGACGAGTAGAGACTTCTCCACAAGACCATCGCCATGACATTCGAGGAGGTTTTCTATGGATTTCTTTCTTTTACATTTGATTTTATTGTTGATTGTAATTAGCTCCATGCAGAGCTAAACCCCCTAGTGGGTACTTGGATTTGTGAACCCTAGGATGTATTCATTCCATTAAACCTTTTTATTATGCTTTTATTAATTGGTGTTTTTATGGATTTCCAATCTTGAATGCTTAATTGTATGAATGCTCCCTTAGAGTGACACTAGGATTGAGAGTTCTTGTTGGTAACCCTTGTGAGTGAGTGACACACCATGAGTGTTAGACAAAGCTAGATTGGAGAGCGTTGAGAAGGTGAGTCGAGAGGCAGCGGAGTGTCCCCTTTCTCTTCCTTTGTGATTTATCCTACTCCCATTTCCTCGAGTTCATTGCAGTCTTAGTAGAGTGAATGGGCTAAAGGATGACTGATAAGTGCTTGTGTGATAAGTATGCGAAGTGTTCTTTCCTTATGATGGGCATTACTTTTGTCAGGTTTTAGCGCTAATACGTGTGTATTTGTGTACTTTTATGCAGGTTGCGTTGTGAGGCCGATTATTTGTGAAAGAAGCCATTGTAGATCGTTTTACGCATTATTTGGAGGAGATCTTTAGAAAGCTCAAACGCGGAGACATGAGTCGGGTTTAGAATGCCAGAATGTATGCCAATCTCCTTGTATTCGAGCTAAGGCAATGATTCAGAGGGGCACGAAGGCAGTTACATCCCAGTATTCCAGCTTGTGCATATTTAGCAAGATCTCCACCAACGTGATCATTTATTGAAGAACCAAGATGATCTACGACGTGAACATGTGCCTGTTTACGTTACCTCGATGAAAGCATGGATTCGGGAGTATTTTAGGCCGTCACTGTAGCAGGTACTGTTCACAG
Organism: Dioscorea cayenensis subsp. rotundata; assembly: GCF_009730915.1. NCBI lineage: Eukaryota > Viridiplantae > Streptophyta > Magnoliopsida > Dioscoreales > Dioscoreaceae > Dioscorea > Dioscorea cayenensis. The sequence continues at coordinate 17,351,920 of NC_052480.1, read as the reverse complement.
CCGGCCGAAGAAGGAGCAAAACAGAGGAGCCACACGGGCGTGTCGAAATTCCACATGCCCGTGCGTTAATTCCACTGGCCCGTGTGGAATATCCACAGGGGCGTGTGGAATCCCGATTCCAGCCTTATTTAATGACGATTTTAGCCTTGATTTCAAAATTCTTTTCTCCATCTTTTCCCCAGCTTGAGAGAGGGTTGTGGCTAGGGTTTTGAGAGGTATTGGCTAGGGATTTGCAGAGGTTCTACGGCTCCAACATTATCATCTCTTTCAAAGAAGGTTGGTAAGGTAGCCTCCGTTGAATTGATTCGGCGAGGCGTATCTTATACCGGATAAGGGGATCTTGCGACGAGTAGAGGACTATCCATAAGACCATCGGCATAACTATTGAGTGGGTTTTTCCTATGGATTGCTTTCTTTTACATTTGATTTTATTATCGTTTGTATTGTGCTCCATGGAGAGCTAAACCCCTAGTGGGTACTTGGGTATTTGTGAACCTAAGATATATTAGTTTCATTGAATCTCTTTATTATGCTTTCAATTAATTGATGATTTTGTGAGTTCCAATCATGAATGTTTGATTGTTGAATACTCCCTTAGAGTGACACTAAGGTTGAGAGTTCATGTGGTAACTCTTGTGAGTGAGTGACACACCACTAGAGTTAGACAAAGCTTGATTGTAGAGGATTGAGAGGGTGAGTCGAGAGGTACAGGAGCATCCCCTTTCCTCTCCAGTGTGATAGATTCTACCTCCGTTCCTTGAGTTCTTTGCGGCCATAATAGACTGAATGAGCTAAGAGATGACCCTCCCTTGGGGGCTTAGTTGCTAGTGCGACGGAGTGAAGCGTTAAGGTGATTTCAGCATCGAGGGCTTAATTGTGATTAGGGACCTTTCTTCTGGACCAAAGGGTTAGGTCTACAATTAGGAAGAGATTTATCACTTGGAATCCCCAGAGCTCAATGCAATCCTTCTGACGAGTGCGAGGTTGAGAGGTTGTTCAACCTCCCCTCCGGGACATGTAGAGGATTAGGCTTGGTTAACCCTAGATTCGGTACCATGCATTAAAAGGATGTCCTTGACTCACCATTGCATTAGTTAAGAAGCATAATAGAGAGTTCTTGCACTTGAAATGATTTTCCTAGGCGGATAGATACCCGGGTACCCCATCTTTATGGATTGCCTTACCTTCTCCTTTATTTTTGCTCTCTTTCGGGTTACTTTACTTTTGAGAATTGAATCTTGTCACACATATTACTATTCATCTTTCATATAGTTAAGAAACAAATTAAGTATTTTTATTCCCTATTCCCTGTGGATATGATACCCCACTCACCTTGGATTTATTACTTCGACAACCCCGTGCACTTGCGGGGAGCATTGTCATGTTTTTGGCGCCGTTGCAGGGGAGAAGACATTTAGAGATACTTTGCACTTTTGTTTCCTTAGCTATTCCTTTATCCATTCTATTTCACATTTTTTTTTCTATCATCATTCTGATTTGTTTTCTTTCCTTTGTGCAGCTTCAGGTTGATGACCCGAGGGAACCCGTCAATATTGATTGAAGGAGATCCCGAGCTTGAAAGAACACTTAGAAGAAAACGGAAAGGACCTGTGGAAGAACAATCTAATCTAGCTGATTTGGAAGTTGAAGGGTCAGATAATATGGAAGATCAGAATGAGCAACAGAGGGCACTCTTTGATTATGCTAGACCCTCAGTTTTGTTCAGACAATCGAGTATTGTGCGACCCCCAATTACAACTCAGAATTTCGAGCTAAAGCCAGCATTCATCCACATGTTGCAGTAATCTGCACAGTTCAATGGTATGGCCGATGAGGATCCAAACAGTCACATAGAAAACTTTCTCGAGGTGTGTGATATGCTCAAGATAAATGGGGAGACAGATGATGCCATCAAGTTGAGAGCCTTCCCATTATCCCTAAAGGGGAGAGCAAATCAGTGGCTACACTCATTACCTAGAGCTTCGATTACTACACGGGAGGAGATGTTAGAAGCTTTTCTAGCCCATTATTTCCCTCTGGAAATCTGCAAAGCTTAGGAATGAGATCTCATCCTTTGTATAGTTGGAATTGGAGTCTCTATTCGAGACATGGGAAAGGTTTAAGGAGCTCCTGAGAAAGTGCCCATAACACGGATTCCCAGAGTGGATGATTGTTCAGACTTTTTACAACGAGTTGAATCTAAGTACAAGACAACTCTTGGATGCGGCAATAGGAGGTACCTTAGGTAGTAAGACCCCCGACGAGGCTTGTCAACTTATTGAAAAAATGGGTTTAAACAGCTACCAATGGAATGCAAGAGAGAAGAAAAAGGTGGCCGGTCTTCATGAGATAGATGCAGTAACTTCATTAGCGGCGCAAGTGGAAAATTTGAGTAAGAAGTTAGATCTTATAACTTCAAACAGAGTGGCGGCCATGAGTACTTGCACCGGGTGTGGTGGAGGACATGCTCCCTCCGATTGCCCGATCTCTATTGGTGATGCATCTTCGGTTGAGAACGTCGATTTTGTAGGTAATGGCATGGGGAATCAAGAAAACCCATATAGTAAAACCTACAATCCAGGTTGGAAGAATCATCCCAATTTCTCGTGGAGTAACCAAGGTCCACAAAAGGCCATGGGGCCACCGGGTATCCAACAACAAGCCCCAAATGTGGAAAATAGAGTTTCAGGTTTGGAAACCCGAATAAGTGAATTGGAGAAGGCCTTGACTAGATTTGTGCAATCTTCAAATAAAAGATTTGAATCATTTGAGGGTACACTTCACAATCACACCGCATCTTTGCAAAACTTTGAAAATCAGGTGGGACAGATTGCGAAGTCTCTCTCTGAAAGGCCACATGGAAGCTTGCCGAGCAATACCGAGACCAACCCTAGAGAGCATGTGAAGGCGATCACTTTGAAAAGTGGTCGTGAGGTTGAAGGTAGGGTTCTGGGTGAGAAGCCAAAAGAACATGCACCTGAGGTTATAGAGGTTGAAGAAGGAACAAGCAAAGAGAAGGAGGTGGCAACTCCACCTTTCAAGCCGAGAATCCCTTATCCCTCTAGATTGAAAAATGACCAAGGGGATAAATAGTACAAGAAGTTCCTGAGTTTGTTCAAGCAACTCCACATCAATATTCCTTTTGTTGAGGCATTAGCTCAAATGCCTAAGTATGTGAAATTCTTGAAAGACTTGTTGACTAACAAGAGGAAGTTGGAGGAGAGTGCTTCAGTGATTTTAGATGCATCTTGCTTGGCCGCATTGCAAAAGAACATGCCGAACAAGAAGAAAGACCCGGGAATCTTAATCATTCCGTGTAATATTGGCAATCTAGGTGAAGAAATGGCATTGGCGGATTCAGGGGCTAGCATTAACATCAAGCCATACACTTTCTTTCAAAAGCTAGGCTTGGGCGAGCCTAGGCCCACTCGGATGACTTTGTAATTGGCGAACCAAACGGTACGACATCTGAGGGGCATTATTGAAGATGTGCTTGTCAAGGTGGACAAGTACATTTTTTCGGTTGACTTTGTAGTGCTAGATGTCGATGAGGATGCGGAGGTACCCTTGATACTTGGGAGACCATTCTTGCGGACTTCTAAAGCATTGATTAACATGGACGGCGGGGAGCAAACTTTGAGAGTCGGAGATGACAAGCTCACATACTGGCTTGCCGAAGCCTTGTGGCATTCTCTTGACTTTGATGATACTTTATACTTTCTAGACACTACTGATGAGATTATTGAGGAATACATGTAGGAAATTTTCAAACAAGACCCGTATGAGTGTTTGTTCGACCAAGAGGAGGAAATCGAAGAAGTAATGATACTTGGTTCGACTAAAGAAGAACTGTCTACCCCTGGGATCTTAAAGAAGGTGCTCCGGAAGATGAAGAGGGCAAGGAGACGCCACCAGAAACACTCCAAGACTGTTGGAGGTGTGCGCGAACCAAACGGTGAACAGTTTTTACGTAGTCCCAAGCCTGACATTTCACCCTCTACTCTCAAGAGACTTTACGCATCATGCTTTCAAGCCATGGGTAAGAGGGAAACTTTCATCTATGAACCCCCGTGATGTAAGACGAGGTACGTCAAGCTTAGTGACAAGCGCTTCTTGGGAGGCAACCCAAGTGTTTACTATTTTTCCCAGTCATAGTTTAGTTTTGCATGAATAATTTGTTAAGTGTTGGTGTCTTCATTTTTAGATGCTTGTGCTATGTTCATTTTGGTCGATTTTTGTGTCATCGTGTGTTTTCGTGTGGATTTGTCAAAGATTTATTCGTTTGAGCTTGTTTCTATTGTTTTTCGCTGGTAATTGTTGCATAAAAGAGCATGCTCTGAATGTGTAAACATGTTCAGAAAATTTCTGCAGAGCCTGCAAAGTTTATCAAGTCAACCAGAGAAAAAGCACGGGCGTGTGGAATTTCCAAACGCCCGTGGGGTTGTATTGCGAGCTCATCCAGAGAAGGCACAGGGGCGTGCACTCGCCCCTGTGAGCGACCTTGCAATTATCGCATGGCCGTGTAGAAACCTTGGAATTTTTCCCGAGAGCATACAGGGGCGTCGAATCGCCCCTGTAGGCAACCTTGTGACCAACGCACGGGCGTGGGTATTTTCCGCACGTGACAAGATCCCCTTGCTTATATCCCGCAAGTGCACGGGATTGTCAAAGTAATAATCCCGGGTGAACGGGGTCGAATCCACAGGGAGTAGGGAGTGAAAATACTTTCTTAGCTATGTGGAATATCGATAGTGATAAGTGTGAAATTGATTCAATTCTCAACAATAAAAACAACAAGTGAAAGAGCAAAAGTAAGAAGAGGGTAAGGCAACCGATAAAGAATGGGGTACTCGGATAATGCTTCACCTTGGATAATCGCTTCAAGTGCAAGAACTCTCTATTATGCTTCCTAATTAATGCAATGGTAAGTCGTGGAAATCCTTACATACATAGTCCCAAATCTAAGGTCAACTATGCCTAACTCTATACATGTCCCGGAGGAGAAATCGAACAATCTCAACACCATGCACTCGCATAGAGTTGCAATGAGCTCTAGGGATATCCAAGTGATAAATCTATTCCTAAATATAGACCTACCCTTTGGTCCAGATGGAAGGTTCCTAGCCACAATTAAGCCCTAGATACTAAGATCCTCTCAACGCTTCACTCCATTGCACGCGCAATTAGGCCCCAGCGGAGGTTCATCCCTTAGACCATTCACTCCATTATGGCCGCAAAGAACTCAAGGAATGGAGGTAGAATCTATCATGTCGGAGGGGAAAGGGGACGCCTCCCTGCACTCTTGACTCACCCTCTCAACCCTCTCCAACCTAGCTTTGTCTAACGCTAGTGGTGTGTCACTCACTCACAAGGTTACCAACAAGAACTCTCAACCCCTAGTGTCACTCTAGGGGAAATGTTCATACAATCAAGCATTCAAGGTTGGAACTCACAATAAACATCAATTTATTGAAAGCATAATAAAGAAGTTCAATGAAACGAATACATCCTAGGGTTCGCAATCATCCAAGTACCCACTAGGGGTTTAGCTCTCCATGGAGCTTAATACAATCAAAAGAAATCAAATGTAAAAGCAATGAATCCATAAAAGAAACCCCCTCGATGGTCGTGGTCGATGGTCTTGTGGAGAGTCCTCTACTCGTCGTCCAAAGATTCCTTCGTCCGGTATAGGATACGCCTCGATCGAAGCTCCCCTACCAACCTTCTTCCTAATGGAATCATGATGTTGGAGCCGTAGAACTTCTCCAAAACATTGGCCAATACCCCTCGAAACCCTAGCCGAAGTCCTCTCACAAGTTGGGGAAAAGATGGAGAAAAGAATGTTGAAAACGGGGCTGAAATCGGCTTTAAATAGGGCTGGAATCGGGGGACTCCACGGGCGTGTACGGAACGCGCGCCCGTGCGGAATTTCCACACGCCCGTATGGATTCTCTGTTTCTGCGATTTTTGCTGACCGTACAGCAAATGAATCGCTACGATGATTTTTTTCGGTGATTTAATGCAGTAACCTGCTACAGTACTATTCCAAAAATACTCCCGAATCCACTTTTCATCGAGGTAACATAAACGGGCACACGTTTATGCCGTGGATCCCTTTGCTTCTTCAATGACTGATAAGATGATAGAGATCTTGTTCTATGTGCATAAGTCGAAATGCTTGAGTGTGACTGCCCTTGTGCCCCTCCAAATGGTTGTGTAAACTCAAATACGGGGAGGTTGGCACACACTCTAGCATCTCGCACCCGACTTATATCTTCGCATTTGAACTTTAGCAAGATTTCGTTCAAAATCGGTGCATTGTGATCCACATTGGCTTCTTTCCATCATAATTGGTTTCACAACCCTACATGCATGAAAGTAACATAAAAACACACATATTAGTGTAAAACCAGAGGAAAGTAATGCTCAAGATAAGGAAATAATGCTTTGCATTCATATCGCACAAGCACTTATCAGCACACCCGTGTGGATTTTTGCAGACGATCCCTTCTCCATCCTGAGAGCGCACAGGGTTGTGTGAATGCCCCTGTGAGTTGAGCCTGTGATTATCCATGGCCGTGCGGAATTTCCGCACGGGCGTGTGAAACACTTAGTGATTTTCTCTCGGTTGGACAGTGAGTGCACAGGGGCGTGAGGCTTCCCCTATGGGTCGGGCGCACGGGCGTGGGTAATTTCCACACGCACGTGTGAGCGTTTTCAGAGATAGCAAGAGTTATCCTGAGAGTACACAGGGGCGTGCGTCTGCCCTTTGGCTCTCCACTGTGGAGACACACGGGCATGTGGAATTTCCACACGCCAGTGTTGATATACAGAACTACAAGGGGGTGCGAGTTCTTTTTAAAGAAGACTTGTTTCTCTTCATCTACACCCTCTCCACTCTCTTCCGAATATTCTAGCATTGGTCTCCGACCTCATACTGCCGATTTTGTAGGATTTTTACTTGGTTTTCCGGCCTACTCCTATTCTCCTCATCTCAACTCGGCGGTGAGCCCCTACTTTTGATTTTCTTTGCCAATTCTTGTTTATAATCGATGAAATTTCTAAGAATGCTTTGTTTTTGCAATTAGAGTGTAAGAGCATGCTTAGAAAGAAGTTAGAAGAGTTTTAGAAGTGTTTTGTTGACTTTTTAAGTCGCGGCCGTGCGGTTCTTCACACCCTGCTGATTCATTTAGAAGAGCTTTAGAAGTGTTTTTGCAACGACCTTGTGGATTGTTGCAGCATCATTTATCCAGCTTGTTTGATTAATTTCCTTAAAAATTTGCAGGATATGGCACCTAGGTCAAAGAAGCAAGCAGAGAAATAGCAGTGGGATTCATCCTCCGAGTCCGAGGGCATGAGTTTTGCTATTCCGGAGCACCAGGCTCGTTTTCCGCGTCTGTGGAGACTTCATTTCGGACAGACTCAGTATCTGGATAGTAGTATACTCCGAGAGTTATAGTAGGGGACGAATTTGCTTAAGAGGTCAAGGACCTTGTTTCAGTTAGGGGTGGAGTCAGTTGTTGACGAATAGAGAGCCAGCCATCCATGAGCTCACACTAGAGTTGTTGTCGTCATTTGAGTTTAATCGATCGCATGAGAGATTCGACAGCATGGACGCCATCCAGTTCACAGCGTTTGGACATCACTACTGCATGAGCATCACGCAGTTCTCAGTCTCGCTTGGGCTATATGAGGAGGCATTCACGGACACTGAGGAGTATTTTCAGCTACAGACTGATTATCCTGAAGCTTTGACCCATCAGAGAGTCTACTAAGTGCTGTTTGGTAAGGGTTAGTACGAGCCGGCGGTGTCCAAGGCCACGTGCCTTTCCCGACCTGCCTACCGATACTTACATGCCATTATGAGTAGGTCGATAAATGGCCGTCATGACAGCACAGGTGTTCTAAGCCAGCAGTAGTTGTTATATTTGTATTCGATGGTGCAGCGCATACCGATTCATCTGGTGCACATCTTTGCAGAGTACATTCATCATTAGGGGCATTATGCTAGATTGGCAGCGATCTTCTTGGGCCCCTACATAACAAGGCTAGTCATGCGCATGGGCCTCTTGGACATGATTCGCGGGGCCGTGAGGACGAGTACTCCTGCTCCCCTGAGTCTGGAGATGATGAGATTGATGGGTATGATCCGTCGAGTACGGACGGGGGTATATGCCTTGGTTCTACCCACTCCAGAGATGCCTGAGGATGAGGCTGATGATGTAAAGGCTTCTCAGCCTGCCCCCGAGCCTCAGCCGATGCCGATGGAGACTGATATACCTCCAGCGATATAGGACCTACCCCTGGTACGTATGTTCTCACCATCTTGAGCCCATGATCATTTTGAGAGGTTCAAGAGTGCCGTGGGGGTAGTACGGGCTGAGATCGCCGAGGCACGAGCAGAGATAGCAGAGGTGTGCGCGACGCAGGCCGCACAGTTCACAGAGTTCATGGCGCGTTTCGACGCTTTACAACAGATCCTTCAGAGAGATGTTGTTGCACCTTTTTTCCTACGACTGCGCACCTCCCAGATGCCCCCTGCATCACCATCATGGGACCCACCAGTATTTTCTAATCCAGCACCAACAACAGAGGAGCCAGAGTGTGGCGCCGACACTTGACTTGCTTTTATTTTACTTCTATTTGCATTCTATTTTGGACATGTTATCCTCAAAAGGACTTTCCTTCTGAGCTTACTTTCTTTCTTTTATTGAGCTCTACTGAATGCCCTAGTGTATGCATGCGGATGGTCTTGTCATCATGGGAATTGAGAACTTATGATAGACATGGCCAAGGTGCTTCGACACTTGGCCGTGTGTGCCTCACAACCCTTTGGAACATCACCCCCAAGGATTTAGCTTCATCAAATGCAACACTAGGAGTCAGGGGAGTATTGTTTCGATTACTTCTCCCACATTTGGTCTTAATTGATATACATTATAAGTGAGCTTGCATTTGTATATTGAGGTCAATGTACAACTTAAGTGTTTAGGGGGGGGGGGAGTTTCATAGTGCACACATCTTTCTATTTTGATTAATATGTATGCTCACATAACCAATCGCAGTTCACTTTATTTGCAATGATGGTATTCTTGAGTTTAGGAGAATTTTTAACATTGAATGTTGTCATGCTTTAGTTCTTGCTTGAATTTTTAGGAATTTTTGCCTGAATAACATTTTGTGCACTTCTCACTCTTTAAACTCTTTTAAAAACTCAAGCCTAAGGTTAAAGGGACTAGTTTTAGTCTTGTTTCTTGTGTTGCTTTATAAAAAAAATGGAAAAGAAAGAAAGGACAAAGTATTTTTATCGTTTAATTTTGCTTGTTGGGTGGAAAGAGCTACCACCCATGATATATGAAGCTACTCTCATAAGTCGGATACTAGCTATGCCCTATTGAGAGAAAGAGCTATCTCATGGGATGTCTGAAAGTTACCACCCCGGTAGAAAGAGCTACCATCTCGAAAGTGTGAAAGCCACCTTAGCGGCCGCTTTGGAAAGGGCTACCTTAGAGGATTTGTGAAGCTACTACCCTTTTTGAAATGTTTGGTACACTTTGTAGATAAATAAGTCCCTTATGCTTAGAACTTTGAGGAGTATACTTTGGGTTACCTTGAGTGAGTTCACACACTTACACGACTTCGGGTTTGTTGTCCTTTTTGATTCATGTGTTTAGCTAGAGCATTGATTCTTTCGTATTTAGTGTTAAAATTTCCTTTACTATTAGAATGTTGTCTTTGCATGCTTTGGTGAACCTAAGGCCAAGCACTTCCAATAGTTCCTTCATCTATGCATACAATGTTTTAATTTTTACTTGAGGACAAGCAAAAGCTTGTGTGGGGGAGTTTGATAAGTGCTTGTGCGATTAGAATGCGAAGCGTTCTTTTCTTATGATGGGCATTACTTTTGTCAGGTTTTAGCGCTAATACATGTGTATTTGTGTACTTTTATGCAGGTTGTGTTGTGAGGCCGATTATTTGTGAAAGAAGCCATTGTAGATCATTTTACACATTATTTGGAGGAGATCATGAGAAAGCTCAAACGCGGAGACATGAGTCAGGTTTAGAATGCTAGAATGTATGCCAATGATAAGTGCTTGTGTGATATGAATGCGAAGCATTCTTTCCTTATGTTGAGCATTACTTTTCTCGAGTTTTTACATTAATATGTGTGTTTTTATGTTACTTTTATGCAGGTAGGGTTGTGAAACCAATTATGAAGGAAAGAAGCTTATGTGGATCACAATGCACCGATTTTGGAGGAAATCTTGCTAAGGTTCAAACGCGAAGGTATAAGTCGGGTGCGAGATGCTAGAGTGTGTGCCAATCTCCCCGTATTTGAGTTTGCACAACCATTTGGAGGGGCACAAGGACAGTCACACTCAAGCATTCCGACTTATGCACATAGAACAAGATCTCCATCAACTTATCCGTCATTGAAGAAGCAAAGCGATCCACGGTATAAACGTGTGCCCGTTTATGTTACCTCGATGAAAAGTGGATTCAGGAGTATTTTTGGCATAGTACTGTAGCAGGGCTATAGCAAATTACTGCAGAAAACACTATTCACAACCGTCGGAAAATAACAGTTTCAGAGACTCCACAAGGCCGTATGGAAATTACCCACGCCCGTGTGGAAATTCCGTACGCCGTATAGTCGCCCGATTCCAGCCCTATTTAAAGCCGATCCGGCGAGGTGTATCCTAGGCCGGACAAAGGATCCCTTGCGACGAGTAGAGGACTCTCCGCAAGACCATCGACACAACCATCGAGGGGGTTTCTTTATGGATTCATTGCTTTTACATTCTATTTCTTTGATTGTACTTAGCTCCATGGATAGCTAAACCCCTAGTGGGTACTCGGGTATTGTGAACCCTAGGATGTATTTGTCTCTTTGAACCTCTTTATTATGCTTTCAATAAATTGATGTTTATTGTGAGTTCCAACCTTGAATGCTTGATTGTATGAACATTTCCCCTAGAGTGACACTAGGGTTGAGAGTTCTTGTTGGTAACCTTGTGAGTGAGTGACACACCACGAGCGTTAGACGAATCTAGGTTGGAGAGGGTTGAGAGGGTGAGTCGATAGGTACAGGAGCGTCCCTTTTCCCCTCTGGCGTGATAGATTCTACCTCCGTTCCTCGAGTTATTTGCGGCCATAGTAGAGTGAATGGCCTAAGTAATGAATTTCCGCTGGGGCTTAGTTGCGCGTGCAACGGAGTGAAGCGTTGAGGTGATCTTAGTATCTAGGGCTCAATTGTGGTTAGGGACCTTCCACCTGGATCAAAGGGTTAGGTCTATTATAAGGAAGAGATTTATTACTTGGAATCCCTAGAGCTCATTGCAACTCTATGCGAGTGGGTGGTATTGAGATTGTTCGATTTCTCCTCCGTGACATGTATAGAGTTAGGCATAGTTAACCTTAGATTTAGGACTATGTAATTAAGGATTTCTATAACTCACCATTGCATTGATTAGGAAGCATAATAGAGGGTTCTTGCACTTGAAACAATTATCCTAGGTGGAGCATTATCCGGGTACCCCATCTTTATCGATTGCCTTACCCCCTTCTTTACTTTTGCTCTCTTATTTGTTGCTTTTACTGTTGAGAATTGAATCATTGTTACACTCATTATCATTGATATTTTACATAGCTAAGAATCGAATTAAGTATTTTTATTCCCTACTCCCTGTGGATTCGATACCCACTCACCCGGGATTATTACTTCGACAAACCGGTGCACTTGCGGGATATACGCAAGGGGACCTTGTCATGTTTTTGGCGTCGTTACCGGGGAGCTAGGCATTTAAAGATACTTTGCACTTTGTTTTCTTAGCTATTTACCCTTCATTCTATTTCACATCTCTTCTCTATCACTGTTATGATTTGTTCTAAAAAAAATAAAAAATAAAAAAATAAAAAAAAATAAAATTTATTTCACACTTTCTTATTCTTCCATCATTCTCATTTGTTTTCTTTTGTCATGTCTTACTTTTTCTTGCAAGGATTTTAAATGATGATTGACCCAGTCGTTGCTCTACATTTGCAGGTTGAAGCTCTAAGTGAAAAAGTTGATAGAATTTTAGCTTCACAACAACAGAACATTCCATGTTACAATGCACATCATCCAATTGAAGTGGGCTACCCAAACGTATTATGGGATAATGGTGAACAACATTGGGAGCCACCTCAAGAGGAATATCAAACGGGTGAGATACTTGGAGATGATGCACTTCAATTACAAAGAGTATTAGCTAACTTCATTGGAGCATCCGATGTCTGCGTCCAAAATATGGAGACCACACTAAGATGTCATGAAGCCTCCTTTAAAAACATTGAGCATCAATTAGGAGGGATACTTGACATACTCTCCAAGGAACAACAAGCATTTGAGCAAGCAATTCAAGTTCCTTGTAGAGATAATGTGGTAGTGAACGACAATGAAGAAGTTGGGCAAATTGAGTACATTGGTGTAGAAAATGAAAAGGGAGAAGCTAAATACCATTTTGAAATTTTGGATAGTGTGAATGAAGATTGTGCTTGTGAGCGAGAAAATTTTCAAGGGGATTTGCTAGTGTCATGTTCCTTTCAAATATGAAAATATACAAGAAGAAGTATATCCTAAGGTAATGGAACAAGAATTACTCTTTGGGATTGATCAATTCATAAATTGCAAGAAAGAGATTTTGGGTTTGGGAGAAGATGTGGGTAGGAGATTGAAACCATCCAATGATCCACCTATGCTAAGCTTGGACAATTCCCAACCCAAATTGTTTCCTTGGAGGCCAAAGGTAAGATGGTTGGACTCTCCAACAAATATTCCACCCCGGCAAGCAAATTTTTTGTTTAAGGGAAGTAGCTATGCAATGTCTAGTTGAGAGGAATATACTCTTTTCAAGCCTCCATAAGGTAAAGAAGAAGTACGCCAGGCTTAGTGACGTAAAACAAGCGCTTCTTGGGAGGCAACCCAAGCAATTACTGTTTTCCTAGTTTTTAGTTTAGTGTTTGCATGAATAAGAGCTTGAGTGTTGGTGTTTTGATTCTTATAGGCCATTGCTATGCTTTTCTTGTGGACCGTTGGTGTTATCTTGTGCTTTCATGTGTTTTGGTGAAGTTTTGGTCGTTTGAGCTATTTCACATGTTTTTCACTGGTAAAACTTACATATCAGGGCAGGCTATGAGTGTGTAAACATGTTAAAAGAACTTTCTACAGAGGTTGCAGAATTTTCTAAGACATCCAGAGAAAACACACGGGCGTGTGGAATTTTCACACGCCCGTGGATTTGCACTGCGAGCTCATCCAGAGAAGGCACAGGGGCGTGCAGCTGCCCCTGTGAACGACCATGGGACTGTCACACGCCCGTGGGTAATTTCCGTATGGGCATGTGAATTCCTGCAGAGTTGGGCGGTTTATCCCGAGAGCACACAGTGGCGTGGACTCGGCCCTGTGGGCGACCTTGTGAACCACACACGGGCGTGGATAATTTTCACACGCCCGTGTGAATCTCTGCAGAGGATCTCTCCATCCCGAGAAGAAACAGGGGTGTGTGTTTGCCCCTGTGAGTTGGGCTTGTGAATATCCACGCCTGTGTGGAATTTTCGCACGGGCGTGGGTCTTAGAGAATTTTCTCGGTTGCATGGAGAGTCCACAGGGGCGTGCGTCTGCCCCTGTGGGTCGGGAACACGGGCGTGGGTAATTTCCACACGCCCGTGTGGAGTTACAAATATGATAGAACTGCAGGTTTTCTTTAAAATCTTTTCGGGTTTCTTCATCTTTTCACCCTCATACGTTTTGAGAACATATCCTTGCTCTCTCCTGACCTCTGACCGTCATTTTAGAGGGTTGTTAATTGAGTTTTCCGGCCGTTTTCTAGTCTTTCATTCTCATTTTGTCTGTAAGCTTCTCTTTCTCTTTTCTTTGCCAATCTTCATTTATTTTGCATCACCAGCGTCATCTTCACCAGCAACGGAAATAGATGTACTAGCTATTGACACCGACACTTAAGGCGTCTTTACCTTCTTTTTTCTTATTTTTCACATTTTATTTTCTGTATTTTTATTTTGGATTTGTATACTCAGAAAGGATTTTCCTTCTGAGTTTAGTTTTATTTTGTTGTCTCGAGTTGTATTCATTGCTCTATCTTTTGTATACTCGAGTTGTTTTTATTTTATTGAGCTTCATTGCCCCCCCCCCCTCGTGTATGCGTGCAGATGGTCTTATCTTCTTGGGAATTGAGACTTTGTCATGGACACGACCAAGGTGCTTCGGCACTTTTCCGTGTGAGCTTCACAACCCGTCAGAACACTACTCCCATGGAATTAGCTTTATCAAACGCAACACTAGGAGTCAGGGGAGTATTGTTTTGATTGCTTCTCCCACATTTGTTTTTGAAGGATGTATATTTTGAGTGAGCTTGCATGTGTACATTAGGGACTATGTACAACTTAAGTGTGGGGGAGAGTTTCATAGTGCACACATCTTTTCTATTGTTCTTTATTGTTATATGCTCACATAGCCAATGGCGGTTCACCTTAGTCACAAGCATTGTATTCTTGAGTTTAGGAGAATTTCTAACATTGAATGTTTTCATGCTCTAGTTCTTGCTTGAATTTCTAGGAATTTTTACTCGATTTATACTTGTTACACTACTCACTCTTTAAACTCTATTGGAAACTAAAGTTTGATGTTAAAGGGACTAGTTATAGTTGTTTCTTGTGCAAATTCTGAAAAACAAAAATATGGAAAATGCAAAGAAAAAGAAACAAAATAGTTTTATTGTGCTTGTTGGGTGGAAAGAGCTACCACCTATGAAGTATGAAGCTACTCTCATAAGTCAGATACTAGCTATGCCCTAATGAGAGAAAGAGCTATCTCATAGGATGAGTGAAAGCTACCACTCCGATAGAAAGAGCTACCACCTCGAAAGTGTGAAAGGCACCTTAGCGGCCGCTTTGGAAAGGGCTACCTTAGAGGATGTGCGAAGCTACTACCATCTTTGAAATTGTTGTCACTTTTGTTGATAAATAAGTCCCTTGTACTTAGAATTTTGAGGAGTATACCTTGGGTTTTTTTTTTGAGTGAGTTCACACACGTACACGATTTCGGGTTTGCTATCCTTTTTTATTCAAGTTTTTAGCTAGAGCTTTGATTTTTTGTTTTTCATGTTGAAATTTCTCTTACTTGTAGAATGCTCTCTTTGTATACTTTGGTGAACCTAAGGCCAAGCACTTTCAATATTTTCTTCATTGATGCACAGAATGTTTAATTTTTGCTTGAGGACAAGCAAAAGCTTAAGTGTGGGGGAGTTTGATAAGTGCTTGTGCGATATGAATGCGAAGCGTTCATTCCTTATGTTGAGCATTACTTTTCTCAGGTTTTTACATTAATATGTGTGTTTTTATGTTACTTTTTATGCGGTAGGGTTGTGAAACCAATTATGAAAGGAAAGAAGCTAATGTGGATCACAATGCACCGATTTTTGGAGGAAATCTAGCTAAGGTTCAAAACGCGAAGATATAAAGTCGGGTGCGAGATGCTAGAGTTTGTGCCAACCTCTCCCGTATTTGAGTTTGCACAACCATTTGAGGGGCACAAGGGCGTCACACTCAAGCATTCCGACTTATGCACATAGAACAAGATCTCCATCAACTTATCCATCATTGAAGAAGCAAAGCGATCCACGGCATAAACGTGTGCCCATTTATGTTACCTCGATGAAAAATAGACTCGGGAGTATTTTTTAGCATAGCACTGTAGCAGGTTACTGTAGCAAAATCACTGCAGAAAACAATGTTCACAGCCGGCCGAAAATGACAGTTTCAGAGACTCCACACGGCCGTGTGGAAATTACCCATGCCCGTGTGGAAATTCCGTACGCCATTTACTCACCCGATTCGAGCCCTATTTAAAGCCGAATCAGCCCCGATTTTTGTATTCTTTTCTCCATCTTTTCCCCAACTTGTGAGAGGGATTCGGCTAGGGTTTCAAGGGGTATTGGCTAGGTTTTGGAGAGGTTCTACAACTCCAACATCGCGCATCATTTGGAAGAAGGTTATTGGGAGAGCTATTCGTCTGCACCGATCCGGCGAGGTGTATCCTAGGCCGGACAAAGGATCCCTTGCGATGAGTAGAGGACTCTCCACAAGACTATCGACACGACCATGGAGGATGTTTCTTTATGGATTCATTGCTTTTACATTCTATTTCTTTGATTGTACTTAGCTCTATGGAGAGCTAAACCCCTAGTGGGTACTCGGGTATTGTGAACCCTAGGATGTATTTGTTTCTTTGAACCTCTTTTATTATGCTTTCAATAAATTGATGTTTATTGTGAGTTCTAACCTTGAATGCTTGATTTTATGAACATTTCCCCTAGAGTGACACTAGGGTTGAGAGTTCTTGTTGGTAACCTTATGAGTGAGTGACACACCACGAGCGTTAGACAAAGCTAGGTTGGAGTGGTTGAGAGGGTGAGTCGAGAGGTACAGGAGCTCCCCCTTTCCCCTCCGGCGTGATAGATTCTACCTATGTTCCTCGAGTTCTTTGCGGCCATAATAGAGTGAATGGTCTAAGGGATGAACTTCCGCTGGGGCTTTTCCTATGGATTGCTGCTTTCTTTTACATTTGATTTCATTATCGTTTGTATTGTGCTCCATGGAGAGCTAAACCCCTAGTGGGTACATGGGTATTTGTGAACCGTAGGATGTATTAGTTTCATTGAATCTCTTTATTATGCTTTCAGTTAATTGATGTTTTTGTGAGGTCCAATCTTGAATGTTTGATTGTTGAATACCCAATTAGAGTGACACTAAGGTTAAGAGTTCATGTGGTCATCCTTGTGAGTGAGTGACACACCATGAGAGTTAGACTAAAGCTTGATTGGAGAGGATTGAGAGTGTGAGTCGAGAGGTACAGGAGTGTCCCCTTTCCCCTCCAGTGTGATAGATTCTACCTCCGTTCCTCGAGTTCTTTCCGGCCATAATAGAGCGAATGAGCTAAGGGATGACCCTCCGCTGGGGCTTCATTGCGAGTGCGACGGAGTGAAGCGTTGAGGTGATTTTAGCATCTAGGGCTTAATTATGGTTAGGGACCTTTCTTCTGGACCAAAGGGTTAGGTCTACAATTAGGAAGAGATTTATCACTTGGAATCCTCATAGCTCAGTGCAATCCTTCTTACGAGTGCAAGGTTGAGAGGTTGTTCAACCTCTCCTCTGGGACATGTAGAGGATTAGGCTTGGTTAACCCTAGATTCAAAACTATGCATTAAAAGGATGTCCCTAACTCACCATTGCATTTGTTAAGAAGTATAATAGAGAGTTCTTGCACTTGAAATGATTTTCCTAGGCTGATCGATACCCGGGTACCCCATCTTTATCGATTGCCTTACCTTTTCCTTTAATTTTGCTCTCTTTCAGGTTGCTTTACTTTTGAGAATTTAATCTTGTCTTACATAGTACTATTCATCTTTCTTATAGTTAAGAAACAAATTAAGTATTTTTATTCCCTTTTCCCTGTGGATACGATACCCCACTCACCTGGGATTTATTACTTCGACAATCCCATGACTTGCGGGGAGCATTGTCAATGACCTTCCACTTGGGGTTTAGTTGCAGAGGCAGTGGAGTGAAGTGTTGAAGTGATTTTAGTACCTAGGGCTTAATTGTGGCTAGGGATCTTCCACCTGGACCAAAGGGTTATGTCTATATCTAGGAAGAGGATTAATCACTTGGAATCCCTAGAACTCATTGCGATTCTATATGAGTGCGAGGTTGAGAGATTGTTTAATTTCTCCTCCGGGACATGTATAGAGTTAGGCATGGTTGACCTTAGATTTCGGACCATGTATTAAAGGATCTCCATGACTCATGAATGCATTAGTTAGAAAGAATAATAGAGGGTTTTGCACTTGAAACGATTGTCCTAGGTGGAACAATATCCGGATACGCCATTTATATCGATTGCCTTACCTCCCCTTTACTTGTGCTCTCTTTCTTGTCTCTTTTACTTTGTTACATTACATTTTATCACACAAATCACTATTTATCTTTCACTTAGTTAAGAAACAATTCAAGTATTTTTACTCCTACTCCCTATTGATACGATACCCACTCACCTGGTATTTTATTACTCGACAAACCCGTGCACTTTCGGGACATACGCAAGGGGTGTATTCACTAACTCCATGATAGGATTTTTACCCATGTCTCAGAGAGTTGTTTTAAGTTAAAGGGATTACCCTCAAACTGAAGACCAAAGGGAACACATGAGTAAGATCCCTTACTTGTCTGCTATAGGATATATCATGTATGCCATGCTATGTACTAGGTTAGATGTCACACATGCACTAAGCATAACTAGCAAATTCCAATATGATCTAGGGAAACACCATTAGTCTGGTATCAAGAGTATTCTTCAGTACTTAAGAAGGACTAAAGATTACTTCTTAGGGTATGGTGGTGAGAATGAGCTCATTGTAACAGGTTACATTGATGCTGCATTTCAAACCAATGTCGATGATAATAAATTGTAATCTGGTTATGTGTTTTGTTTGAATGGAGGTGTTGTAAGCTAGAAGAGGTCAAAATAGGACACCGTCATTGATTCTACCACAGAGTCTTTAGTATATAGCTGCATCGGATGCTGCTAAGAAGGCAATTTGGTTTAAGAGGTTCCTTACTGGATTTGGAGTTTTCCCAAGCATCCTAGATCCAGTAAACCTCTTTTGTGGTAACAACGGGGCCATAGCACAAGCCAAGGAGCCTCGATTACACCAAAGTCCAAACACATACTCAAAATATTCCATCTCATTCGGGAGATAGTCGATAAAGGAGATATAAAATTTTGCAAGATTGCTGGAGAAGACTATGTAGCTGATCCTTTGACAAAGTAGTTCGCTAGGCCAAAACATGATCGTCATGTTAGGTATTTCTGTCTTAGAGTTATGCCTGATTGGGACTAGTGCTATTGGGAGATTGTTAGTGTAAGCCCTAGCCCCAATACATTGCATGAACTCTTATTATTTTGTTAATTATTATGAGGCATCATTTTATCTATTATTATTTCCATGCATATTTAATAAGATAAAATATCTTTGAATATTGGTCTACTCAAGTTATCAAATGCGTGATTTAGATAGCAAAACCTTGAAGCATAGACAAGAACAATATCCTAAATGTCCCTAGTCTATTATTTTCATGGGAATCTAAATAAATTAAGACTCAGTATGCCTTTCATGAGATGGCCTTATTTTGCGGGTTATAGGATATGGGATATTGACAATGCCCCTTGTGTGTGACCCCCAAGTGCACGGGTTTGTCGAGTAATAAATTCCCAAAGTAGGTGGGGTATCGTATCCACAGGGAGTAGGGAGTAAAGACACTTAAGTTGCTACTTAACCAAGCGAAGATGAAACAATGACTGTGTTGTTGAACTGTAATGTAAATAGAAAAAAAAAAAAAAAGAAACAAGAATGAGAGGTACAAATAAGTGAGAGATAAGGCAATCGATTAAAATGGGGTACTCAGATGTTGTTCCGTCTACAATAATCGTTTCAAGTGCAAAACCAACTATTATGCTTCCTCACTAATGCATTAATGAGTCATGGAGATCCTACAATACGTGCTCCTAAATCTATGGTCAACCGTGACTAACTCTATACTATGCCCCGAAGGAGAAATCAAACAGCCATAACACCTCACACTGTATATAGTTACATGGAGTTCTAGGGATTCCAAGTGATAAACCATATTCCTATGTGTAGACCTAACCCTTTGGTCCAGGTGAAAGGCCCCTAGTCACAATTAAGCCCCAAATACTAGAGTTCACTTCAACACTTTGTTTTGTTGCTTACGCAACTAAGACCCAGCGGAGTTCATCCTCTAGCACTTCACTCTATTGAGACCGCAAAGAATTCAAGGAAATGGAGGTAGGATAAATCACACAAGAGAAGAAAGGGGACGCTCTGCTACCTCTCGACTCACCCTTTCAACCCTTCCAATCTAGCTTTGTTCAACCTTCATGGTGTGTCACTCACTCACAAGGGTTACCAAGATGAACTCTCAACCGTAGTGTTACTCTAAGGGAGTATTGATGCGAGATCCGCAAGTGCACGGCGTCATCAAGTAATACCTCTCGTGCGAGCACGAGAGGGTCGTGATTCCTGGGCCCAAGGATCTACCCTTACTTCCTCTTTGCGTATTGTCTAGCAAAAAGATTTGAAGGGTTTCTCTAATGTATTAATTAAAATGAAAGAACTACAAGTGGAGTCTAAAATAAGGCAAGGGTATAAAATCAGGGGAAAGAAATGGTCATGGATGCGGATTCCCTAGGGGCTACTAAAGTGTAAAGGATGCTAAGAGTGTTATGTAATTGAGGGTTTGGACCTAGAGATTTCCTAAATTAGATCAACCCGATGGTCACGGCAACTAACCCCTAATCCGGTATAAGTATTGATATAGAATTTCTTTCCGATCAAATCCTCATACGATTGCATTAACAATGGGGAAATCCCTAATTAGGGCCGAAACATGACTTGGTCTAGGCCTAATGTTGGAGGGGTACAAAATACCCGATGGTTACGGCATATTCGTACATGAATCCCTTCCAAACTTGGTGTGTCTAGTACAAGGGCGATGGTCACGCTACCAAGTACAACTTAGGAGTTGGTTTACAGAGTTCTCATGTAAGAAACACATCAAATGCACCAAGAATGAATCACAAACACACAACAATTGCAATAAACAAAACTAGATCATCTAAATACACAAGTTCACCCCAAAGGTTCACCGGCATCCGGTGACGTTGGGGTCTACTCGTCTATGCAAACAAATACAAATAATAGGTCCATGAAAATAACTACAAATGGCATAAGAAAACTTCCTCAAACAATAGAAGTGATATGACAAGCCAAATGAGGTGGAAAGCTTCCACGGACGCCGCGATCGGGGCGGCTTCCCTTGTCGTCTACAAGCTCCCAAAGAAGAGATCGATGAAGATCTAGCCAAACCAAGCTTCTCCCTTTGATTCCCTTCTCCAAAATGTGTGATCTTGCCTCCTCTGAAATGGTGGAAGTCGGCTCCAAGAACTCCCCCAAAAGCCTACTCCAAAAACCTCTCTCCCTCTTGCCCTAAAAATTCAGTCCAAAATATATCCCGTCAGGTCCATACGGGCTCCATGCGGGTGCATGGAGCCCGTGAAGCTCACTGTCGTTTCGCCCAGAAAATTTGTCAGTGCTACAATACTCAGCTACAGTGCCGAGGGTCGTGAAATTCCAGCAAACCTCACGGGCACCCATGCGTGCGCATGGAGCCCGTGAAGCTCACAGCCGAATGCCCGCAGCATGAACAGTGATCCTGCTACAATAACGCTACAATGTTGGAACCCCCAAAAATGCCATTTTTAGTGTCGAATTCATCCAATTTGTATTTCTGAGCTTTGTTCGGCTCTTTTAAGATCTGTAACACCGAAATAACCAAATTATACTTAAACGGGCATCAATTCATTGAAATATATACAATTAATACAAGATCAATACATATAAAATACGTTCATTTAGGCGTTTATCAAACATAACCACACCTAAACGTTTGCTTGTCCCCAAGGAAACACACATGAAAGAATAGGGGTAACAAGATAAACGGCTAAATGCACGACCTCAAGCTCAAATAGTGAAGAACCCCACAAGCACAGATGAAATGAAATCAAGAAAATGAATTGCACCATAACCAACTCAGTAGAGATAGTCATGAGTCCTCTAGAGTGCTTTCCTCGTGACTGTGTGTAAATACTTCATCCCTCGCTCTCCCTATTCATGCCACATTCAATGACTACCAGTGTTAGAAATGTTATAGACGCCCTCAATAGCGAGTTAAGAGTCCTTCGGTCCACAGTCAACACTTCAATTTCTAAGTGAATGCATGAAAGAGTTGAAGAGAATACACACATTTTTTTGTTAACTCCACCTAACGTAGACTGCACAAAATATCTTATAATCTTTCAGAAGGATGCACATGCTGATTAGGCACAAGAGCCACCCAACCTACTTGATTACAGTCTACATAGACGCATTCATGCTAAATTAGCAGAGGAATACTGACATAGACTCTTTTTTTACACGTCTCCTGAGCACTTTCATGCAAAACTTCACTTAGGGATAAAGTAAAATGAATAAAAGAACCAAAAGCTCTTAAAAGACCATTGAGGGATGAATTTACCACTCTAACACCATAAATCAAAGCAGTGGGTTAGCTGGGGCAAACAAGGTAGAAGTACAGTGTCAAAGTTGTGAAGAAAGCACTAAAGAGAAAACATGACTTCCTTAAAGCACAAATAACACTACAACTCATTACTATCATTCATTCAAGCCAGGAGGTTCTTAACAATAAATCATAGCTATCACCGATGAAGTAAGCATGCAAATAACCCATCCACACACCTAGAATCGTACATTGCCCTCAATGTACATTAATCAGCAAAACATGGTGTAAAATCCATAATAACTAAATGAAGCATGAAAAGGAAGGGTAAAGAGACTGCCCCAATTGGTTCATGAAGATTGTTCAGTGAAAGCATAGTCAGTGGGCAACAAAGCCAGCAAAGAGTAAAGGAGGAGAGGCACAATCTTTGATGTTTCTTGTGATGTGGTAAGGTGAAGGAGGGTTCTCCAATAGGCGCTGCGTCGCGTTTTGGTCGCTTTGATGAAACTCGTTTGACCGGCATTCCTATACCACAAAACATAAGATCAAACCACGATTTTCATGAATATAATCATAGGGGGTATCCATATCATCATATGATGAAGAAAAAATTGAGTGCACAACATTTTCAATATGAAGAATGAAAAATTCAGCCTTTGCTACAGTGACTCGTGAAACAATTTTGCAAGAGTTTCTCCTAGACATGGAGCATCCCAAAATTTACAAATGAAGGAAAAACTTGAAGAATTAAGCATACACCACATCACAACAACCAAATATGTCAGACAATCTTCAAAGATAAAATAAGAACACAACAAAACCCAAGTTTGTGACAAAACCTTGAATTAGGGCTTCAAAGCTTGGAGTGAAGGGATCCATCGAAAAAGATGGTAAAACTCTGATTAAACACCAAGGTTCAGTTTGCAAGATGAGGGAAGAGGGGATTAGAGAAGAAAAAACCAAGCAAAATGGTGGAGAAATGAGATAGAGTGAAAGAGAAATGGGAGAAAACTAAGAGGAGAAGATGGAGGTTGGAGTCGAGAGAGAAAGGGGAAGAACACCCCATTTTATGGGCTGCCCAGCACATGTGGGTCCCATGCGGGCGCATGGTGCCCGCATGGGCTGGAAAATATCAGCCTGAAAGGCTCATGGGCACCATGCGGGCGCATGGCGCCTATGAGCTTTTCAGCCCGCGAGCGCAGCATGAGGCCGAGAGCCTCACGGGCGGTCTCGCGGGCGCATGGCGCCCATGAGACCCACAACCCATGAGCAAGGCTCCCCGCGAGGGGCCTCTTGTGGCTGCAATGATGCCCGCAAAGCCATGGATCAAGCCACAAGTGTCCATACGGGCCGTATACAGCAAGTATGGACCTGGAAAATCGAAAAATTGGCATGGTTCCTCTTGCAAACCCAATAAAATACGAATTACAACAATTTAAATGCCGAGATGATAATGAAACACAACTAAACAATATTAATTCAAGGCCAAAGACAAGCGAGCAAGCCAAAGCATGAGTTGAGCACAACAACAACAAGAAAAGAAAAATACGAAAATCTCACAAACATGAGCATTCAACTACAATAAAGTAATTAAGCACTAAAATAAATACGAAAATTTAAAGATGACGAATTTAAAAACTTGGGACCGAGAAGTGCTCCAAGATAGGTATGGCTTTAGTCGGTGACCGTTAACCTTGAATGTACCTTTCTCCGGATGAGTTATCTTGATGGCGCCATGGGGAAAGGCTTGTGAAACTGTGAAGGGTCCGTGCCACCTTGATTTTAACTTCCCCGGGAAGAGTCGTAACCTCGAATTAAAGAGAAGAACCTGGTCCCCTTCCTTGAAGTGTTTCCTTTGTTTAATGTGTCGGTCATGATACTCCTTGATCCTTTTCTTGTAAAGCAAGGAATTTTCATATGCCATAGTGCACCATTCATCTAACTCACTTAGTTGGAACTTCCACTTATGGCCGATTAGATGAGGATCAAAATTCAATTGCTTAATAGCCCAGTATGCTTTATGTTCCAATTCAACGGGTAAATGGCAAGCTTTCCCGTAGACCAGCCTATAAGGGGTTGCTCCAAGAGGTATCTTATACACTATCTGATATGCCCAAAGGGCATCATCTAGATGATCTGCCCAATCTTTCCTGTGCTGACTTATGGACTTCTCCAAAATCCGTTTCAATTCGCGGTTAGAGACTTCAACTTGCCCACTAGTTTGAGGATGATACAGAGTTCCAACCCTGTGGAATACTCCATATCGCTTCAGGGTGTTTGCAAACTGAGATTTACAAAAATGGGTCCCTCTATCGCTGATGATCATTCTCGGTGTACCAAATCTGGAGAATAGTTTTTTTAAAAATTTTACTACCACTCATGCATCACTTGTGGGGGATGGTTGTGCTTCAACCCATTTAGAAACATAATCCACAGCTACCAGAATAAACTGATTACCACGGGAACTAGGGAAGGGTCCCATGAAATCAATCCCCCACACATCAAACACCTCACAAGCTTGGGTCCAGGTTTGTGGCATCTAATCTCTCCTTGAAATGTTTCCAGTGCGTTGACACCTATCGCAACATTGAACAAACTTTTGTGTGTCTTGAAAGATGGATGGCCAATAGAAACCTACATCTAGAATTTTCCTGGTTGTTCGGTTGGCATTATAATGCCCCCCAGCGGGACCGACATGGCAGTACTCCAAGATAGAATACCCTTCCGAATGAGATACACATCTCCTCACCACCTTGTCAGCGCAAGTTCTAAACAAATAGGGATCTTCCCAGAAGTAATATTTCAGATCAGAGTAGAACTTCTTCCTTTGTTGATAAGTTAGCCCATCAGGACGTGTCCCTGCAGCAAGATAGTTTGCAAAATCAGTGAACCACGGAGTTTCTTCTTCTCTCATTATCCGAATGCTAAACAACTGCTCATCAAGAAAACCATCATTTATCTCCTTTCTATCCTTGGTGCTCTCCAATGGGATCACAAGGCGCGATAAGTGGTCGGCGGCCAAGTTTTCAGCCCCCCGCTTATCCTTTATCTCCAAGTCAAACTCCTGAAGCAAGAGTACCCACCGGATCAGACGAGGTTTTGCATCCTGTTTGCTCAAAAGATATTTTAAAGCGGAGTGGTCGGTGAACACGATCACCTTTGATAACACTAAATATAAACGGAACTTGTCAAATGCAAAATCCACAGCAAGCATTTCTTTCTCGGTGGTAGTATAATTCTCCTAAGCACCATTCAACGTCTTGCTTGCATAGTAAATAGGGTGGAAATGACCCCCTCGACGTTGCCAAAGAACTGCCACCACTGCAAAGTCGCTAGCATCACACATGAGTTCAAAAGGTAAATTCCAATCGGGGGACACAATAATTGGGGCTTCAACAAGCTTTTTCTTAAGGGTAAGAAAAGCAAACTCGAATGCCGCGTCCTTCTCAAGAAGTTTTGTAAGTGGTCGTGCAATCAATGAAAAATCTTGACGAATCTTCTGTAAAAACCTGCATGTCCCAAAAAGCTCCTAATGGCCTTCACCGACGTTGGGGGAGGTAGTTGTTCGATAGTGGAAACCTTGTCCTTATCCACCGCAATTCCCTGTTGTGATATCTTATGACCAAGCACAATGCCTTCCTTGGCCATAAAATGACACTTTTCCCAGCTGAGAACCAAGTTGGTTTCCTCACATCTGGCTAAAACCCGCTCTAGATTTTTGAGGCAGAGGTCGAAAGAATCACGAAAAACTGAAAAATCATCCATGAAAACCTCCATGACATCTTCCACTAGATCATCAAATATGGCTATCATGCATCGCTGGAAGGTAGCTGGCGCGTTACATAGACCGAAAGGCATACGACGGTAAGCAAAAGTACCATAAGGGCATGTGAAAGTTGTCTTCTCCTGGTCTTCTGGGGCAATTGGGATTTGAAAGTATCCGGAGAGACCATCCAAGAAACAGTAATATGAGTGCCCTGCTAGTCGTTCAAGAATTTGGTCAATGAAAGGTAGAGGGAAATGATCTTTTCTAGTAGCATCATTGAGTTTTCTATAGTCTATGCACACCCGCCAACCTGTGACCATTCTAGTGGGGACTAATTCATTTTTTTTCATTAGTGACCACCGTCATTCCCCCTTTCTTTGGTACTACTTGCACTGGGCTCACCCACTCACTATCAGAGATAGGGCAAATGATGCCTGCATCAAGAAGTTTGATCACCTTACTACGCACTACTTCTTTCATATTAGGGTTGAGCCTTCTCTGGGGTATAGCCGTTGGCCTATGATTATCTTCCATGAGAATCTTGTGTGTACAGAAGGAAGGTCTAATTCCCTTAATGTCTGAGATCTTCCATGCAATTGCTTTTTTATACTTCTTTAACATACTTAGAAGGTCTGATTTTTGCCTAGGGGTCAGGTCTGAGGCAATGATAGTTGGATGTTTTGACCCCTCTGCCAGAAATGCGTACTCCAGGTGTTTCTAGTAGCGGCTTCAGTTCTAGATCCGGTGGTTCCTCAATTGATGATTTTAATCTCTCAAACTTCCCGAGATCAAAATCCTCAAACCCTCTACACTCATCTTCCGTGGAGCTACCACTATCCATGCACTTTTCCATAGCGTGAATCTCACATCCAGATGACCCTGAGCCACTTCCCCCCATAAGATCTATTTCCTCTTCATCTAGCTGAACTAGTACACCAGAGTTATCGGACTTGATCCTTTCCTCATCACCGATGGGGATGGAGGGGAGGACAGGTGGAGTAAGCTCAACTAGTGTGAACACATTGTTGGTCTTCATATAATGCGTGAATAGGTCCTGCACGTCATGTTCTTCCAAGGGTACAGTTCTAGCCACATTGTAATGCTCAGACCGTCTACAACTATCAAGAATGTGTGTACTCATCATTCCCTCAAGTTCAAATGCCGCTAGATATCCAAATAGGGAATTCGAGTATGGGATCTATAGACAAGAACCATCACCCCCTAACCGCTAGCTGCAGCCATGATTATAGTGGATAATGAATAACCAAGAAATGTTGAGCAAAAACGAAATATTTAAAGCAGAAAATAATTTCAAATGAATGGAAATGTATATTCAAAAATAAAAAATAAAAAGAAACAAATGTGCAAAATGAAAGAAACAATGGCTAAATCAATAAACTCTAAGTTTTCCGAGTATTCCTTGTGGGTCCCCGGCAACGGCGCCAAAAACTTGATGCGAGATCCGCAAGTGCACGGAGTCGTCAAGTAAATACATCTCGTGCGAGCATGAGAGTGTCGTATTCCCTGGGCCCAAGGATCTACCCTTACTTCCTCTTTTGTGTATTGTCTAGCCGAAAGATTTGAAGGGTTTCTCTAATCTATTAATTAAAATGAAAGAACTACAAGTGGAGTCTAAAATAAGGCAAGGGTATAAAATCAGGGGAAAGAAATGGTCACGGATGCGGATTCCCTAGGGGCTACTAAAGTGTAAAGGATGCTAAGAGTGTCATGCAATTGAGGGTTTGGACCTAGATATTTCCTAAATTAGATCAACCCGATGGTCACGACAATTGACCCCTAATCCGGTATAAGTATTGATACGGAATTTCTTCCGATCAAATCCTCATACTATTGCATTAACAATGGGGAAATCCCTCATTAGAGCCAGAACACGACTTGGTCTATCGCTAATGTTGGAGGGGTATAAAATACCCGATGGTCACGGCATATTCATACATGAATCCCTTCCAAACTTGGTGTGTCTAGTACAAGGGCGATGGTCACGCTACCAAATACAACCTAGGAGTTGGTTTACAGAGTTCTCATGTAAGCAACACATCAAATGCACCAAGAATGAATCAAAAACACACAACAATTGCAATAAACAAAACTAGATCATCCAAATACACAAGTTCACCCCATGGTTCACCGGCATCCATGAAAACAAATACAAATAATGGGTCCATGAAAACAACTAAAAATGGCATAAGAAATTTCCCTCAAACAATAGAAGTGATATGACAAGCCAAATGAGGTGGAAAGCTTCCATGGACGCCGTGATCGGGGCGGCTTCCCTTGTCGTCTACAAGCTCCCAAAGAAGAGATCGATGAAGATCTAGCCAAACCAAGCTTCTCCCTTTTATTCCCCTTCTCCAAAATGTGTGATCTTGCCTCCTCTGAACTGGTGGAAGTCGGCTCCAAGAACTCCCCTAAAAGCCTCCTCCAATAACCTCTCTCCCTCTTGACCTAAGAATTCAGTCCAAAATATATCCCGTCAGGTCCATACGGGCTCCATGCGGGCGCATGAAGCCCGTGAAGCTCACTGTCGTTTCCCCGAAAATATGTCGGTGCTACAGTACTCAGCTACAGTGCCGAGGGTCATGAAATTCCAGCAAACCTCACGGTCACCCATGCGGGTGCATGGAGCCCGTGGAGCTCACAGCCGAATGCCCGCATCATGAACAGTGATCTTGCTACAATAACGCTACAGTGCTTGCTATAGTGCTGGAACCCCAAAAAATGCCATTTTTGGTGTCGAATTCATCCAATTTTCATTTCTGAGCTTCGTTCGGCTCTTTTAAGATCTGCAACACCAAAATAACTAAATTATACTTAAACGGGCATCAATTCATTGAAATATACACAATTAATACAAGATCAATACATATAAAATATGTTCATTTAGGCGTTTATCAAGTATTCAATCAATCAAGCATTCATGATTGGAATTCAATTAAAATATCAATTAAGGAATACATAATAGAGAGTTAATGAAACAAATACATCCTAGGGTTTCACAAATCCAAGTGGCTACTAGGGGGTTTAGCTCTCCATGGAGCAAGATACAATCAATCATAAAATTGAAAGTAAAAACAAATAGTCCATATGAAAACATTCTTGGTAGTGGTGTCGATGGTCTTGTGGAGTAGTCTCATCTCTTCTAAAGGTCTTCTTATCAAGCCTAGGGTACACATCACAGGATCGACACCGACGAAAGCTCCCCTTGTAACTATCTTCCAAGAGAATCATGGTGTCAAAGCCGTAGAACCACTACAAAAGCCTTGCCAATACCTCTCTAAACCCTAGCCACAAGTCTCTCAAAAGTTGGAGGAGAGATGGAAAGAAGGATACTAAAATCGGGCTTAATCGCGGCTTTAAAAGGGCTGGAATCGGGCATCCATACGGTCTTTTGGATGTTCCACATGCCCTTGTGAAATTTCCACATGAGCATTGGGAATTTCCACACGCCCGTGTGGATTCTCTGAAAATCTCATTTTCAGCCGGCTGTGAACAGTACTGGCTACAGTAAATTATTACATGTTTTCTACAATAACCTGCTACAGTGCTGGCCTGAAACACTCCCGAATCCATGTTTTTCTTCAAGGTAACATAAACGGGCACATGATTACGCCGTAGATCATGTCGCTTCATCAATAAACTTCGTTATTGCTGAAGATCTTGCTATCAATGCATAAATTGGGATACTCGAATGTGACTGGCTCTGTGCCCCTCTAAAGCATTGGAATTGCTTGAATACATGGAGGTTGCCACACATTCTCATATCTTGAGCCCAACTTATTTCTTCGCGTTTGTTTCTTCCCAAGATTTCATCAAATAGTGCATTCAAAATCTGCATTGGCTTCTTTCTTCAACATTCGGCTTCACAACACTACATTCATAAAAGTAACACAAATGCACAAGTATTAGCGTTAAAACCTGATAAAAGTAATGCTCATCATAAGGAAAGAATGCTTCCCATTCTTAACACTCAAGCACTTATCAAACTCTCCCACACTTAAGCTTTTGCTTGTCCTTAAGTAAAAATAAAATATTAAAGCATAGACGAAGGTAATGTTGGAAGTTCTTGGCCTTAGGTTCACCAAAGCATGCAAGGAGAGCATTCTACGAGGGAAATTTCAACATTAAATACGAAAAATCAATTCTCTAGCTAAAAACTTGAATAAAAAAGGACAACAAACCCAAAATCTTGTAAGTGTGTGTAAACTCACTCAAGTCAACCCAAATTATACTCCTCAAAGTTCTACGTATAAGGGACTTATTTATCTACACAAAGCAACAAA
Organism: Dioscorea cayenensis subsp. rotundata; assembly: GCF_009730915.1. Taxonomy (NCBI): domain Eukaryota; kingdom Viridiplantae; phylum Streptophyta; class Magnoliopsida; order Dioscoreales; family Dioscoreaceae; genus Dioscorea; species Dioscorea cayenensis. The sequence goes on along the minus strand of NC_052480.1, from coordinate 17,321,662 downwards.
AATTAAAAAGATGGTAGTAGCTTCACACATCCTCTAAGGTAGCCCTTTCCCAAGAGACCGCTAAGGTGGCTTTCATACTTTCAAGGTCGTAGCTTTTTCTACCAGGATGGTAGCTTTCACTTATCCCATGAGATAGCTCTTTCTCTTGTTAGGGCATAACTAATATCCGACTTATGAGAGTAGCTTCATACTTCATAGGTGCTAGTTCTTTTGACCCAACATGCACAACTAAACAAAATAACTATTTTGTTCTTTTTCCTTTTTTTTATTAATAAAATGAAACAACTCTAACTAGTCCCTTTTAACATCAAACTTGAGTTTCTAAACGAGTTTAATGAGCGAGTAATGCAACAAGTGTCAATCAGGCAAAAATTCCTTGAAATTCAAGCAAAAACTAGAGCATGACAACATTCAATGTTAAAAATTCTCCCGAACACAAGAATACAATTATTGCAACTAAGGTGAACCGCCGTTGGCTATGCGAGCATGTATGTCAATCAAAACTTGTATAAAAGACATGTGCATTATGAAACTCCCCCCCACACTTAAGTTGTACATTGTCCCCAATGTACACATGCAAGCTCACTAATAATGTATATCAATCAAAAATATATGTGGGAGAAGAAATCAAAACAATATTCTCCTAACTCCTAATGTTGCACTTGATGGAGCTAAATCCTTGGAAGTGATGTTCCAACCGGTTGTGAAGCACACACGGCCAAGTGCCAAAACACCTTGGCCGTGTCCATAACTAGTTCTCAATTCCCATACTGAGAAGACCATCTGCACGCATACACAAGGGGGTTTAGTGAAGCTTAATAAAACAAAAATAACTCGAGTATATAAAAGATAAAGCAATGAATACAAGTCGAGACAACAAAATGAAAAATAAAAGACATACTCAGAAGGAAAATCCTTTCTGAGTAGTACAGGTCTAACAATAATACAAAATAAAGAAAAAATAATAAGAAAGAAATAAGATATGCATCAAGTGTCAATGTCATCTGCTGTCGGCTCCTACCCTTACTGCTGGTGGTGGTGATGATGCATAAGGTGGATCAACTGGTGCTAGAATAGGCGATGGTGGTGCCGGAGATATTTGAGGGGTCCTCGGCCACAGGACAAATGATGAGGTGACGTCTTGCTCTAAAAATCTGCTGTAGGGTGTCAAAACGTGCTATGAACTCAGTGTGCTGAATAGCTTGTGTCATCCAAACCTCGGGATCTCACTCCATGGCACACCCCTAAAGCACTCTCGAGCCTCTCAAAATGATCGTAGGCTCGAAACAGTGAAAAGCATGCATACTGGGGGTGGCTCCTCTGCCACAAGAGGTGCCTCGGTCTCTATCGGTGTCGGCTGAGGCTCAGGGGCGGGCTGAGAAGCCTTGGCATCATCGCCATCACCCTCGGCTATCTCTGGTGCGAGCGTAATCAAAGTATATACTCTGGACTGGACCCTGCGAACCATCCCCATCAGCCTCATCGTCTATATGCCCAGAAGAGCAGGTATACTTGCCTTCTTGGTCCCTCGAATCGCGTCTAGAAGACCCATACCCTTAACTAATCTCGTGAGGTAAGAGCCTGAGAAAATCACTCCTAATCTGGCATACTGCCCCTGATGTCGTATACACTCTACGATAATATGTCCCAAATTAATCGGTGTGCTCTAAACCATCAAATGATACAGAAGCTCCTGCTTGCTCAGGACGCTGGTACTATCACCACAACCATTTACCGACCTGCTCATAATGGCTTGCAAATATCGATATGCTAGTCAGGAAAAGCATGTGGCCTTGGACACCCTTGAGTCATACTGGCCCTGACCGCATAACACTCCATACGCTCTCTGCGTTGTCAAGGTGCTACGATAATCTGTCGACAACTGAGCGTACTCCTCATACGATCCCAACAGGATCGAAAACTGTGTCACGCTCATATTGTAGTGATCCCCTAGTGCTCTAAACTGTATAGCGACTCTGACAAGGTCCCCTTGCGTATATCCTGCAAGTGCACGGGTTTGTCGAAGTAATAATCCCGGGTGAGCGGGTATCGAATCCACAGGGTGTAGGGAATAAAAATACTTAATTTGATTCATAGCTATGTGAAAGATCAACGATAATGAGTGTGATAATGATTCAATTCTCAGCAATAAAAGCAACAAGAAAGAGAGCAGAAATAAAGAAGGGGGTAAGGCAATCGATAAAGATGGGGTACCCGGATAATGCTCCACCTAGAATAATTGTTTCAAGTGCAAGAACCCTCTATTATGCTTCCTAATCAATGCAATGGTGAGTCGTGGAAATCCTTAATTACATAGTCCCAAATCTAAGGTCTACTATGCCTAACACTATACATGTCCCGGAGGAGAAATCGAACAATCTCAACACCTCACACTCGCATAGAGTTCCAATGAACACTACGGATTCCAAGTGATAAATCTCTTCCTAATTATATATCTAACCCTTGTTCCAGGTGGAAGGTCCCTAACCACAATTAAGCCCTAGATACTAAGATCACCTCAACGCTTCACTCCGTTGCACGTGCAACTAAGCCCCAGAGGAAGTTCATCCCTTAGACCATTTACTCTATTATAGCCACAAAGAACTCGATGAACGGAGGTAGAATCTATCACATCGGAGGGGAAAGGGGGACGCTCCCCTGCACTCTCGACTCACCCTCTCAACCCTCTCCAACCTAGCTTTTGTCTAACGCTCGTGGTGTGTCACTCACTCACAAGGTTACCAACAAGAACTCTCAACCCTAGTGTCACTCTAGGGGAAATATTCATACAATCAAACATTCAAGGTTGGGAACTCACAAGAAACATCAATTTATTGAAAGCATAATAAAGAGTTTCAAATGAAACGAAATACATCCTAGGGTTCACAATCATTCTAGTATCCCACTAGGGGTTTAGCTCTCCATGGAGCTAAGTACAATCAAAGAAATCGAATGTAAAAAGTAATGAATCCATAAAAGAAACCCCCTCGATAATCGTGTCGATGGTCTTTGTGGAAAGTCCTCTACTAGTCGTCCAAAGGATTCCCTCATCCGGTATAGGATACGCCTCGACGGAAGCTCCCCTACCAACCTTCTTCCTAAGGAATCATGATGTCGGACCCGTAGAACCTCTCCAAAACCTTGCCCAATACCCCTCGAAACCATAGCCGAAGCCCTCTCTCAAGTTGGGGAAAAGATGGAGAAAAGAATATCAAAATCGGGGCTGAATCGGTTTTAAATAGGCTGGAATCGGGCGACTAAATGGTCACGGATGCTCCACGCGCCCGTGCGGAATTTCCACACGGGCGTGGATAATTTCCACACGCCCGTGCGGATTCTCTGCTTCTCTGATTTCTCGGCCGGTTGTGAACAGTGCTGCTACAGTATGTGCTATAGTGCTACTACATTTCTTTACTACAGTATTCGATCTGAATAGCTTCCTAATTCCATACTTTCATCAGGGTAACGCAAACGGGCACATGTTCACGTCGTGGATCACTTGCTTCTTCAATGGTGTAAACGTTAGTGGAGCTCTTGTTCTATGTGCATAAGTCGGAATGCTCGAATGTGCCTGCCTTCGTACCCCTCCAAATGGATGTGCCAACTCGAATACGAGGAGGTTGGCATACACTCTAGCATCTCACACCTGACCTATGTCTTCGCGTTTGAACCTTAGCAAGATTTCCTCCAAAATTGGTGCATTATGATCCACATTAGCCTATTTCATTCATTCTCGGCCTCACAACCCTACCTGCATAAAAGTAATATAAAAACACACATATTATTGTAAAAACCCAAGAAACGTAATGCTCAACATAAGGAAAGAATGCTTCGCATTCATATCACACAAGCACTTATCAAACGCCAATGTCAAATCTATCATAAGAATGGTCGAACTCGAATGATGATAGCACCTCGAGGGTAAGTGCATGGATGGCAGGCTCTCTGATCATCAATAACTGTCTCCAACCTCCAACAGAGATAAGATCCTCTACCTTATCTGCCAACTCATCTCCCTACTGTATATCTTACAATACGCTCGTATCTAGGAAGCGAGTGTGTCTGAACTGAAGCTTTGACAAATGCTTAAACCGAGCCTCATGCTCGGGAATAGCAAACTCAGTGCTCTCTGTCTCAGGGGGCTGCTCTCTGGGATGTTTGCCGCCCACGATCTTAGTCCTAGGTGCCATATATGTAAGAATTAAAAAGAAATCATTCAAATTGGCTCACAGGCATAATGCTGCAGGAATCGACATGGTCGTGTAGAAATTCCACACACCCGTATGGAACCACGGGGACATGAAAAACGCACAGCCGCATGCTAAAAACTCACAAATACATCATTATATCCCATCTAATTTCTTTCTAAGCATGCAAAACCCCTTCTAATTGTATAGAGGAAGCAACATTTACTATTTTCATCCATTAAAACCAATAATTGACGAAGAGAAGAAGGAAAGAGGGTTTACCGACAAGTTAACGATGTTGAACTTGGGAACGGCCGGAATAACAAGTACAAATCCTTCTAAAATGATGGTACGAGGTTGGGACAGAGTAAGAATGCGCTCTCTGATTGATTAGGGGTATGAGATTGAAGAGATACGATGTGATTTTAAAGAAAACTCGCGCCTCTTGATGTTCTGTACATTCACACGGTCATGCAGAAATTACCCATGCCTATGTGGCTCAGAAGGATAGCATCCACAAGTGCAGACACATGCCCCTGTGCGCTCTTGAGATAACACTCCTTTACTCTGAACACATCTACAAGGGCGTACGAAAAATACCCACGCCCGTGTGCCCAACCCACAGGGGCAAACACACGCCCATGTGGCTTCTTTGTCCAATCGAGAAAATTCTCTAGGTATGACCCAAGCCCATGCAGAAATTCAACACTGGCGAGGACCATCACAGGCCCAGGTCACAGGGGCACTCACACGCCCTTGTGTCTTCTCGGGATGGAGGAGAGGTCTTCTACAGTGATCCACATGGGTGTGTGGAAATTACCCACGCCCATGTGTTTGTCACAGGATCACCCACAGGGGTGAGTCCACACCCTTGTGCGCTCTCGGGAAAAATCTCTAAGTCTCTACAGGAAGACACACGCCCGTGCAAAAATTACCCACGGGCCTGTGAATGTCACAAGCTCGTTCACAGGGCGAGTCCATGCCCCTATGTCCACTCAGTATAAGCAAAACAGTAGAGACCCACGGGCGTGTGGAAATTTCACGTGGCCCGTACGTTTTCTCTTGATGCCTTAGAAAACTCTGCAGGTCCTATAGAAAAATTCCTGAACATATAAACACACCCAAAGCCTGCCCTATCATGCAAAATATACTAGAGAAAACACAAAAAAACTCGCTTAAAGGACCAACAACTTCGCCAAATACATTTAAGCACACGATAACACCAACTCATCCACAAGAAAATCACAGAAATGCATCAAAACATATAGACACCAACACTCAACGTCTTATTCATGCAAGCACTAAACTAACAACTAGGAAAATAGTAAATGCTTGGGTTGTCTCCCAAGAAGCGCTTTGTTTAACATCACTTAGCTTGACGTACCTTGTCTTACCTCACGGGGGCTCATAGATGAAGGTTTCCCTCTTACACATGACTTGAAAGCACGATGAGCAAAGCCTTTTGAAGGTGGAGGGGGAGTTATCGCATTTGTAACCACTTGTGGATCCATCACTCTTGTTGAACTCTTGTGCATCCCCAACAGCCTTGGGGTGTTTCTTATGCCATCTCCTTCCCCGCTTCTTCTTCCAGAGCACCTTCTTCATAATCCCCGTGGTAGATGCCTCAACAAAAGGAATGTTTATGTGTGATAAGTGCTTGTGTGATAAGAATGTGAAGTTTTCTTTCATTATGATAAGCATTAGTTTCATCAGGTTTTAGCACTAATATGTGTGCATTTATGTTACTTTCATGCATATAGGGTTGAGATGCCGAATGTTAAAGAAAGAAGCGAATGTAGATCGTGAATGCACTATTTAGAGGAAATCTTGAGAAGGGTCAAACACGAAGACATAAGTTGGGTTCAAGATGCAAGAATCTGTGCCAACCTACTGGTATTCAAGTTCGCACAATGATTTGGAGGGGCAAAAAGGGAGTCACATTCAAGTATTCCGGCTTGTGCATGTATAGCAAGATCTTAACCAATGAGGTTGTTTATTGAAGAAGCAAAGCCATCTACGACATAAACGTGTGCCCGTTTATGTTACCTCAATGAAAAAATGGATTCGGTAGTGTTTCAAGCTAGCACTATAGTAAAGAGCTGTAGCAAAACAATGCAGCAATTTACTGTAGTAGGTACTATTCACAGGCGGTCGAGAAACATGAATTGCAAAGAATAAACATGGCCGTGTGGAAATTATACACGCCCGTGCGAAATTTCCATGTGCCTGTGTGGTGAATCCACAGGGGCGTGTGGATGCCCGATTCCAGCCCTATTTAAACCCGATTTCAGCCCTGATTTTAGCATTCTTTTCTCCATCTTTTCCCCAACTTGAGAGAGGGCTGTGGCTAGAGTTTTGAGAGGTATTGGCAAGGGATTTTGAGAGGTTCTATGGCTTCGACATCGTGCTCCGTTTGGAAGAAGGTTAGTGGGAGAGATTTCGTCGGCACTGATCTTGCGAGGTGTATTCTAGGCCGGACAAAGGGACCTTTCTAAGAGTCGGGGCTTCTCCACAAGACCATTGTCATGACTATAGAGAGGGTTTTCTATGGATTACTTGTTTTTACATTTGATTTCATTGTTGATTATAACTAGCTCCATGGAGAGCTAAACCCCCTAGTGGGTACTTGGATTTGTGATCCCTAGGATGTATTTGTTTCACTAAACCTGTTATTATGCTTTCATTAATTGATATTTTAATTGAGTTCGAATCTTGAATGCTTGATTGAATGAATAATCTCTTAGAGTGACACTAGGGTTGAGAGTTCTTATTGGTAACCCTTCTGAGTAAGTGACACACCACGAGAGTTAGAAAAAACTATATTGGAGAGGGTTGAGAGGGTTGAGAGGGTGAGTCGAGAGGTAGTGGACCGTACCTTTTTATCTCTGGTGTGATTTTATCCTATCTCCATTTCCTCAAGTTCATTGCTGTCATAGTAGAGTGAACAGGGTAAGGTATGACCTTCCATTGGGGCTTAGTTGCAGAGGCAATAGAGTGAAGCGTTGAAGTAATTTTTACACCTTGGGCTTAGTTGTGACTATGGACCTTCCACCTAGACCAAAGGGTTAGGTCTACTTCTAGGAAGAGGATTTATCACTTGGAATCCCTAGAACTCATTGCAATTCTATACAAGTACGAGGTGTTGAGATTGTTCAATTTCTCCTCCGGGACATCGTATAGAGTTAGTCATGGTTGACCTTAGATTTGGGACCATGTATTGGAGTATCCCCTTGACTCATTATTGCATTAGTTAAGAAGCATAATAGAGGGTTTTTGCACTTGAAACGATTGTCCAAGTTGGAACAATATCCGAGCACCCCGTTCATATTGATTGTCTTACCTTCTCTTTACTTGTGCTTCTCTTTCTTGTCTCTTTTACTTTTGTTTGCATTACATCTTGTCAATCAAATCACTATTCATCATTACTCAGTTAAGAAACAATTTAAGTTTTTTTATTCCCTACTCCCTATGGATACGATACCCAGTTACTTGGGATTTTATTACTTGACAAACCTGTGCACTTGCGGGATATATGCAAGGGGCATTGTCAATGTTTAATTGCTTAAACAAACCCAACTATTTCTTGTACTATTCATCCATTTGGTCGTTCATCAATCTAGAGGGATAAGATATTCTTGGCTTGTAAGGTGTGGGTACCACCTCCTTCTCCTTGTTTGCTTCCCTTCTCAACCTCTACGACCTCGGGTGCTTCAACATTGGTCTTCTCACTCAAAAGCCTACCCTCAATCTCATGACCACTTATCAAAGTGCTCGCCTTCACATATTCTCTTGGATTGGTCTCAGTGTTACTTGGCAAGCTTCCTTGTGGTCTCTCCGATAGAGACTTTGCAGTTTCCCCACTTGATTCTCTAGATTATACAAATGAAGAAGTGTAGTTGCCAAGTGTAGCCTCGACCGATTGGAACTGTGTATCCGATGATTGCACAAATCGGGGTCAAGGCATTTCTCTAAGTCAGTCATTCGGGTCTCCAAACCTGAAACTCTATTCTCCATGTTTAGGGCTTGTTGTTGTTGAAAACCCGGTGGTGCCATGGCCTTTTGCTGCCCTTTGTTACTCCATGAAAAGTTGGGTTGAATCTTCCAACTCGGATTATAGTTGTTTCTATATGGATTAACTTGGTTCCTCATTACATTACCCACAAAATCAACTTGCTCTGTAGAAGATGTATCACCAATAGAGATCGGGAAATCATATGGAGCATGTCCTCCATCGCACCGGGTGCAAGTAGTCACGGCCGCCACTCTATTAGAAGTTAGAAGGTCTAACTTCTTACTCAATGATTCCACTTAGGCCGCCAAAGAAGTGACTGCATCTATTTCATGGAGCCCGGCAACCTTTTTCCTTTCCCGCGTGTTCTACTAGTAGATGTTCATGGCCATATCCTTTACCAACTGTCGGGCTTCTTTTGAAGTCGTACTCCCCATTGTACCTCCTGTGTCGGCATCTAACAATTACCTTGTACTCGGATTCAACCCATTATAGATCCCTTAGGGAAATCCATGTTGTGGGCACCTCCGCGAAACATCCTTGAAGCGCTCCTATGTCTCAAACAATGACTCAAGATCCATCTGTACAAACGATGATAGCTCATTGTGAAGGTTTACTAACTTTCCTGGAGGGAAGTACGTTGCAAGGAACGCTTCAACCATTTCATTCTAAGTCGAGATGGATGCTTTTGGCAAAGAATGAAGCCACTGCTTGGCTCTTCCTTTGAGAGAAAATGGGAAAACCCTAAATCTGATGGCATCATCCGACACACAATTGATCTTCAGCATGTCACAAACTTCCAAGAAGCTCTCTATGTGATTGCTTGGGTCCTCATCAACCAAACCATTGAACTACGTGGACTACTGAATCATTTAAATGAATGTTGGCGTTAGCTCAAAATTCGGAGCCGTAAATGGGGGTCGTACAATACTTGATTGTGCACCCAAAACTGAGGGTCTGGCATAATCGAAAAGTGTCCTCTATTGCTCATTCTGTTAAGCCATGTTATCTGACCCTTCAACTATTGTTTCAGCTTGATTTATTTCTAAATGCCTACTCCCCGGCAACAATGCCAAAAACTTGACAACGCCCCTTGCGTATGACAAGTAAGTGCACGGGTTTGTCGAGTAATAAATTCCCAATTAAGTGGGGTATCGTATCCACATGGAGTAGGGAGTAAAGACACTTAAGTTGTTACTTAACCAAGCAAAGATGAAACAATGATTGTGTTGATGAAGTGTAATGTAAACAGAAAAAAAAAAGAAACAAGGACGAGGGGCACAAATAAGTTAGAGATAAGGCAATCGATAGAAGTGGGGTACTCAAATGGTGTTCCTCCTAGGATAATCATTTCAAGTGTAAAACCAAGTATAATGCTTCCTCACTAATGCATTAATGAGTCATGGAGATCCTACCATACATGGTCCCAAATCTAAGGTCAATCATGACTAACTTTATACTATGCTCCGGTGGAGAAATCGAACAGTCTCAACACCTTACACTGTATAGAGTTGCATGGAGTTCTAGGGATTCAAAGTGATAAACCCTATGACTATTTGTAGACCTAACTCTTTGGTTCAGGTGAAAGGCCAAAAGTCACAATTAAGCCATAGATACTAGAGTTCACTTCAACGCTTCGCTCTGTCACTCGCGCAACTAAGCCCCAGCAGAGTTCATCCTCTAATACTTTACTCTATTGTGACAGCAAAGAACTCGAGGAAGTGGAGGTAGGATAAATCACACTAGAGGAGAAAGGGGACACTCTGCTACCTCTCGACTCACCCTCTTAACCCTCTCCAATGGTGTGTCACTCACTCACAAGGGTTGCCGAGGTTAACTCTCAACCCTAATGTCACTCTAAGGGAGTATTCATTCAATCAAGCATTCAAGATTGGAACTCAATTATAACATCAATTAAGGAAAAGCATAATAGAGAATTAATAAAACAAATACATCCTATGGTTCACAAATCCAAGTACCCACTAGGGGGTTTAGCTCTCCCGGGAGCAAGATACAATCAATTATAAAATCAAAAGTAAAAACAAATAGTCCATAGGAAAACCCCCTCGGTAGTCTTGTTGATGGTCTTATGGAGTAGCCTCGTCTCTCCCAAAGGTCCTCTTGTCAATCCTAGGGCATAGCTCGCCAGATTGGTACCAACGAAAGCTCCCCCAATAACTATCTTCCAAGAGAATCTCGGTATTGAAGCCCTTTAGCCACTCTAAAAGCCTTGACAATACATTTCTAAACCCTAGCCGCAAACCTCTCAAAAGTTGGAGGAGAGATGGAAAGAAAGATGCTGAAATCGGGCTGAATCGCAGCTTTAAAAGGGCTGGAATCAGGCATCCACACGGGCCTGTGGATGTTCCACACATCCATGTGGAATTTCCACAAGGGCATGGAGAATTTTCACAAGCCCGTGTGGATTCTCTAGAAATCTCATTTTTAGCTATAGTAACCTGCTACAGTACTGGCAAGAAACACTCTCGAATCCATGTTTTTCATCGAGGTAACATAAACGGGCACACGTTTACACCATACATCGCGTTGCTTCTTCAATAAATGGCCTCATTGTTGAAGATCTTGCTATCAATGCACAAATCGGGATACTCGAATGTGATTGCCTCTATGCCTCTCCAAATCATTGTAATTGCTTGAATACATGGAGGTTAGCTCATATTCTCATATCTTTAGCCCGACTTGTCTCTTCGTGTTTATTCCTTCCCAAGATTTTATCAAATAGTGCATTCACGATCTATATTGGCTTCTTTCTTCAACATTCGGCCTCACAACCCTACATGCATAAGAGTAACACAAATGCACAAGTATTAGCGCTAAAACCTAATAAAATTAATGCTTGTCATAAGGAAAGAATACTTCACATTCTTAACACACAAGCACTTATCAGATATCAATCAAAGGACATAGATACATGTTAGGGAAGAGTGTACCCTGATCGATCCGCTCTCGAGAACACTACATATTTGTAAAGTCATGAGTGTTTTTCTCAAGCAATTCTTGTACTCAAATCCTTTGGCATGAAATCACTATGTATCTCGGAAAAATCCTTACAAGCTTTAACTTACGCTTAATATCATTCGTAATTGAGTGGCAAGTACGGGTATGTTTGGGCATGTCACGATTCATGCTGAGAGATATGAGTGAAGTGAAGGAATTGTCCCTCTCTGTAGAGAAAGTGAATATCACTGGCCACTTGATTAGTGAGACTGAGTAGTACATGGCTGACAATGCCCCTTGCGTATGTCCCGCAAGTGCACGGGTTTGTCGAGTAATAAAATCCCATGTGAGTGGATATCGTATGTACATGGAGTAGGGAATAAAAATACTTAAACCGTTTCTTAATTAAGTGAAGATAAATAGTGATTTAGTTGACAAGATGTAATGTAAACAAAAGTAAAAGAGACAAGAAAATCACAAGTAAAAGAAAGATAAGGCAATCGATATAAATGGGGTACTCGGATATTGTTCGGCCTAGGACAATCATTTCAACTGCAAAACCATTTATTATGCTTTCTAACTAATGCATTAATGAGTCATTGAGACCTTCAATACATGGTCCTTAATCTAAGGTCAACCATGCCTAACTCTATACGATATCCCTGAGGAGAAATCTAACTAATGCACTTGTATAGAATTACAATGAGTTCTAGGGATTCCAAGTGACAAATCCTTTTCTTAGATTTAGACCTAACCCTTTTGTCCAGGTGGAAGGTCCCTAGTCACAATGAGTCCTAGGGATTCCAAGTGATAAATCACTTCAACGCTTCACTCCATTGCCTCTGCAACTAAGGCCCCAGCAGAAGGTCATCCCTTAGCCCGTTCACTCTACTATGACTGCAAAGAACTCGAGGAAAATGGAGTTAGGATAAATCACACTGGAGGGGAAAGGGGATGCTCCGCTACCTCACGACTCACCCTCTTAACCCTCTCTAATCTAGCTTAGTCTAACTCTCGTGGTGTGTCACTCATTCACAAGGGATACCAATAAGAACTCTCTACCCTAGTGTCACTCTAAAGGAGTATTCATTCAATCAAGCAATTAATATTGGAACTCAATCAAAACATCAATTAAAGAAAGCATAATAAAAGGTTTATTGAAACAAATACATCCTAGGGTTCACAAATCCAAGTACCCACTAGGAAGTTTAGCTCTCCATGGAGCTAGTTACAATCAACAATGAAATCGAATGTGAAAACAAGTAATCCATAGAAAACCCCATCAATAGTCATGATGATGGTCTTGTGGAGAGTCCTCTACTCGTCGCAAGGGTCGCTTTGTCCGGCCTAGGATACACCTCGCCGGATTGGTGCCGACGAAAGCTCTCCCACTAACCTTCTTTCAAATGGACCGTGATGTTGAAGCCATAGAACCTCTCCAAATCCCTTGCCAATACCTCTCAAAACCCTAGCCACAGCCCTCTCTCAAGTTGGGGAAAAGATGGAAAGAAGAATGCTGAAATCTGGGCTGAAATAGGCCTTAAATAGGGCTGGAATTGGGCATCCACACGCCCCTGTTGATTCTTCACACGGGCCTATGGAATTTTCGCACGGGCGTTGACAATTTCCGCACGCTCGTGTGGATTCTCTAGAAAATACATTTTCAGGTTGCTGTGAACAATACCCGCTATGGTGATTTACTACAGTGTTTTTCTGCAGTTCCCTACTGCAGTACCAACCCGAAACACTCCTGAATCCATGTTTTCATCATGGCAACATAAACGGGCACATGTTTACATCATAGATAGCTTTGCTTCTTCAATAAACGACCTTATTGGTGAAAATCTTTCTATCCATGCATAAGCCGAAATACTTGAATGTGACTGCCTTTGTATCCCTCCAAATCATTGTGCTAACTTGAATACAAGGAGGCTGGCACACATTCTCGCATCTTGAACCCGACATATGTCTTCGTGTTTGATAATTCTCAAGATTTCCTCCAAATGATGCATTCATGATCTACATTGGCTCCTTTCTCTAACATTCGGCTTCACAACCCTATATGCATGAAAATAACATAAATGCACAAGTATTATCGCTAAAATCTGATTAAAGTGATGTTCATGATAAGTAAAGAACACTTCGCATTCTTATCACGCAAACACTTATCAGTGGTAACACCTAAGGGAAATGATAAGAGTTATCATTTACTTGACCTAGTTAGTTCATTAAGAGATCAAGAAATTAATTAGCATTAAAATAAGGGTAACTCGCTCCATGCCTTATGCTAATTAAGATATTTAGTGGAAAAAAATTGTATGAGGTTGCGATTGGTTCCGTTAATTATCAAAATTAACCTTCATTTAATATTAGGTAATCATATTATCTTGCTAAAGAATAATTATGTTTTCTGAGCGTTAAAATTGTTTATGCTCATTGCTAATGTTAAATAGACCTACAGGATCATACACTAAGAATACCGGGATCAAGGTTCAATATTTGTTACTTATTGGACAATCTATTTAGGCTTTTGGTGAAAAAACTAAACTAGGTGGAGCAAATAGCTTATTCTGGTTGGGTCTTATTAAGTGTTTATCCAATCTAATCGATTTGGTTAATTTAAATAGTTTAAGTAATCAAGTAAAGAAGAGATTCCTAATTTGATTAGGAGTGAAGGGTTTTTTCATAAATTAGGGTTTTGGGTTTCTAATATAAATAGATGTTTAACCCTAATGTGAAAGAGAAAGAAATATAAATTGATTGAGAGATTGTCTCTTAAGAAACCCTAGACGCCACCCATTCTTCTCCCTTGGTCGCCGCCATCAGATCCCACCGCCTTGTCAATAGCCCCTTTTCTCTTGAATCTTGGGTGCTTGCTATTCAAACCCAGAAACAAGTATTGTTTCTTGAGGTACTAGCATACTGGTTGATTCCCAGAGGCGTTTGTGTGTATGAGATAGTAGAGGGGAGTCGCGATTCGTAGTCCCTATCGATTTCGGGGAAACAAGGGTGCATTCATAATCGTCATCAAAAGAAAATTATAACTTTTAATTATCTATTTATTTAGAATTTAATCCTTGTTTTTCCATGCATTAGGGTTTTATCATGTTTACTTACCGTTAAAAAATTTGTTATCCGCTATGTTTTGACATGCAATTTTTTCATGATAATTCCCTTGTGAATGAGAGACTCCTCCAGAGTAAAAAAAAAACCAAGAGTTGGTAACAGTTAGTATAGAACAAATACCACCAATAATCGAAGTGAGGGAGCATAGTGAGAAGAAAAAAATGAAGAGGGTGAGGAAAAATACTTGATTGAGTTTGAACAAGTAGCCTTTTCTCACAAGGATGAATGGTCATATAAGATGCAAGCACTTCAAGGAGCTAATTTAAGTCATGCGAAAAGGTTAAAGAAATCTTTAGACCCTCTTGTATTGAAATTGAACAATTCGTGTCCCGGGTTGTTCCCATAGCGGCCTAAGTGTCGAATGATGAAGCATTCAACATCAAGGAGAGCCCGAGGGGAGAGGCATAAGCAGTTTGATTGTGGAAAATTGAAGAATATGGAGACAACCCTCAAAGCCAAGTTACATATCTTGGAGTTTGACCAAATATTTATTAAGAAATTCCCCAATGAGCACACAGATTTCTTATTCTTTGGAATCAACTATACAAGCTATGGCCAGAAGGAACACATCTGATTTAAAGCCAAAATGTTAGAAGAAGAAGAAAACTCCAAGGTAATCGAACATACTTCATGTGGGATTGATGAACTCAATCAAGGCAAGAAAAAGATGTTGCGAATTCAAGAAAATGTGGATAAGAAAAGTACGCCATCTAAAAACCCATATGTGCATGTACTGAGCTTGGATAATTCCGGACCCAAACTGTTCCCTTGGAGGTCTATAAGAAGATGGTTGAAGCCTATAACATATGCACCTCCGTGGTGAGTAAATTTGTGCTTTAATAGTAGTAATTATGCAATTTGTAGCCTGGAGGAGGACACTCTCTTCAAACCTTCCCTAAGGTAAGTGATCAGGTACATTAAGCTAGAGACATTAAACAAGCACTTCTTGGGAGGCAACCAAAGTAATATTTGTTGCTTTGTGTGTTTCTTGTATTTGATGTGTTCTCCGCAAGTATACGGGTCGCACACAAGTAGTAAACTTGTATCCCCATGAAGGGTAGGGTTGTCAAACCATAAGGATTAGACTCAAAGTACTAATTGATCTTCTAATCTCTAGCCGATCAATAATGGTTGGTAACTAGATCCTAAAGGAGAAAAGATGACAGGTAAGGGCTAGAATGAAACTATGTGAGATACACAGAGATAGAGGAATGAACCGAACTAATCACTTTGTGAAACATGCAATGGACTTGCTCCTACTACTTACAAGGTACATCCTAAGGTTCAAGTGTGTGCTCAAGAGAAATGTTGCATCTATGGTTCTCAAATACACCAAAGCTCTACTAAGATAACCAAATTACCAAAGCATATTTGCAAATCAAACCATCAAGTTATGCAACACATGATTAAACACTGCCAACCAATAGAACTCTATAGACATATCAAAAGCAACTAAATAAACATAACATATAAGCATCCAAGTTTATAGATCCAGAGACAACAGTGAGTGGCTAGCCCTTCATGGTTGTACAACTCATTACAAAGATAGATAAGGCCAAAGATATAAAAGGCAAGAAAGACTCCCCTCATGCTTCACATCCACTCAAACAATGCTTTGATAAAGTCCATCCGGCTTAGCTCTTCTACACTCGCAATCTTGCACCGTAGCTTCACTCTGGTCCCAGAAAAATGAAGGAGAAAAGCTTGGAAGTAGCCCCCAAGAAAAAGAAGAACAGATTCCCCCAAAAGAATTCCCTAGATCTAACTTAAAATGCATTTTTCGAGCATGACACACTCCTGATACACTCGTGTCAAACCCCCTGAAAATCACTGGGAATTGGATTTGAATTGAAATGCGAATCCCAAGCATAAAACCGCCTGGACACGAGGGTGTGAGGCATGACACGATAGTGCTAAGAGCACACAGACCATGTCAATCCTCCAAATTTGTGCTATAGTAACTCAGGGGGATGGCACAAATCACCTAGAATAATCGGGGGATGCGCACAGTCATGTTTGAGACCGTTTCAGGCCTGAGAGCATTATCATTTCTCGTCTTTTTTCACACTGTAATCATGCCTAATCCTTTTCTTTTACATAGGAAGCTATTCTTCTGCACAAATAGACAAAAATACCTATCGTAACACCGAATCACAAAATTTTTAAATTCTTAAAGACATGATAAATACATCATAAGGGTATGGAAATGTATATGTGAAATACACTCATCAAATACCCCCACACTTGAACATTTGCTTGTCCTCAAGCAAAATATATCAACACATAAGAAAGAAGATGAGTGCATGACCTTTAATCTTATTAATATAGGAATTTCAAAAGTTGAATAGGAAACCAGTTGTAAGTGTGTGTTCAGCTGATAAAAAGTGATAAGTTTCACTCTCAACTTGTATTCCCCGAGTGTGTGTGTGATTAACCTAATTTATATGCCCCATGCAAATGTTGGATCAACTTAGCTCACAATGACCTTATTTCACACTATACTAAATGGCCAGTAGCTTCATACACCCTAGAGGTAGCCATTTCTCTCGGTATGTCATCAAATGTACACTTGTAATGCCCAAAATTCGACTACTCAAGAGCGGCTTTCACACTTCTAAGGTGATAGCTCTTTCTACCATCTTTTTGTAAAGTATTTACAAAGAGCCGATAGGGAGTCCCAAAAGGAATCCGACTTTCCATTTTTTTTAATTTTTTATTTTTGATTTATTTATTTTTTACACAAGAAAACCATGCCATTGAGCTAGAGTATTCTCCTAAATACAAGTGGCACCACAATTTGGGCAAAGTGAGAAAAAATAAGAGGTTTCCAAGATAAAGTGAAGCTAACAATTAAGTTCAATAAAAATATACTAACACACTAGTGTCCCTATACACTTAGAAATTCCACAAAATAAGATCATAGATCGTCCTAAGTTATGCCTCGTCACAATGAATGCAACAGTAAAACCCTCCCTCACACTTAAACCATTATACATTGTCCTCAATGTACAAATGCATGAATGAAGAAATGAATCAAGGACAAATAAAATTGGGGTGAAGTTTGAGGGGCTTCCATGAAGGCAAGGAGTGATGTGGCCGCTCTTAACATGTATGGTCCTTGCTTCCATATAGCTAACATCCTACAAACACAAAGAAGGACAAATGAAGCTCAAGAAAAGGAAAATAAGAAATAAAATAAAAACACTACTAAAATAAAGATTGGTGATGCTCAAGATTTGTTGATATGTCTCTCAACCTTGCTAAGATGTCCTGCATTAGAAAAATAGAAATTAATCCACAAATGCAAGAAATCAGGGTGAACACAATCATGTCCCAGTGTGTGTTTTCCCCACCAAAAATCTCACAAGGGTGATGAAAATGCAAAATAGATAGGACACGATCGTGCATGGAGAATGGAAAACGTGTCGCTCCCCCTGACAAGCTTGTGCTCGGCATGTGTCCAACCTAGAATATTTCAGAAATTGAAATCTGTAAAATTCAGGGGCACATGCATGGGCGTGTTTCTGCCCGTGTCGTGCTTGAAAAATTCCAGGATAATGGTTATTCTCCCTTATGAACACTATGGTACATGGTATAAAGTAAAATAAAGCTGATACAACCACCGAATCAAAGGAATACCGATAATCAATTAAGAGTAAAATCAATAGCACCAAGTATTTATTCAAGATTGAAAGAAATAAACTAAACTAAACTAGGAAAATAATAGAAAATAAAAAAACTAAAAGATAGGTTGCCTCCCAAGAAGCGCTTGTTTAACGTCACTAGCTTGACATACCTTATTACTTACCTCAAGGAGGCTTGAAGAGAGTGTGCTCCTCCTGGCTACTAGTTGCATGGCTACTTCCGTTAAAGCACAAACTTTCTTGCCATGGAGGAGTATAGATCAGAGGCTTTAACCACCATGTTTTAGGCCTCCAAGGGAACAACCCAGTGTAAGACTTGTTCAGTCTCAATGTTGGAGGGTCCAAATATAGCTTCAACCTTCGTGCAGTAGTAATGTCTACTTTTTCATTGTCTCTCTTCTTGTTCATCCAAATGTAATTATCAAAAGAGGCTTTGTGTTCAAACTCAATCACATATGTTCCATTCACCTCTTCAGCTTTCATTCTCTCCCATTGTTCCCTGGCTTCATTTGTTTATGGTGTAGGTTCTATAATAAGCACAACAATCTCTTCATTCTTTTTATCCGGGGAAAGTCTATTTTTTACAAGGGTATGCTCCTCCACTTGTGGAGCTTCAGTCTTCAATTATTTCTCCTGAATCACTTGGTTAGGTTTGGATAGTGCCACTTGAATCTCCTTCAACAAAGTGCATTAGAGTGGCTCCATCCCATTATTGTCATACACTTGATTCTTTTCATTTTCTTGTGTTCCACTTTCCTCCACTGAAGTTGAAGGAATTTCAAGCAATGAATTTGATTCCACCGAATCATTGACCATAACCTTCCCAATTGTTTCAGCAATATTAGCAAATTGTTCCTCATGTCGGTTTTCTGCTGAAATATAAAATTCAGGTACGGGTTCCTCCCAACTTGCACCAGCTTCATGTCTTAAAAACTCCCAACATCCCAAGGTAGGATTTATCTCATATTGAATTGGCAAATCTTGTATTGGGGTGGTGTTTCTTTATAGAATGTAGGAGTGTCAACACTGAAGTTGGAAAACCATAGTGGATCATCTTGGGTTGTTGGAGGTATCACATCATCTAACCCCATTGTGAATTGAAAATGTAATGTTCCTTCCTCAAAACTTGAAACCGCATCTCTTAAGCTGGAAATAGTATAATAATCCTCGATGCCGCTGGTGTAGCTAACTTGTGTATTATAAGATGGTAGATTTGTCAAACCCTTGCTTTTGTTGGGAGTAACTTGGATGATAATCAATTGGGCGACTTGTATAATATCTCAAGGTTGCAAGCAGTTCATTTATAGCTCGACCCTCCATAAATGAGTGATGAATAAAATAATTTAGTAATAAAACAAAAATAAAAAAATAAAGAAATATATACAAAAAAAGATAAATGTATAGATCACTAGAATCCTAATGTTCCTAAGAGTTGCCAGTCCCTGGCAATGGCGCCAAAAACTTGATGTGTTCTCTGCAAGTATATGGGTCATACACAAGTAGTAAAGTGGTATCCCGTAAGGTGTAGGATTGTCTAGCCACAAGGACTGGACTCAAAGTACTAATTGATCTTCTAATCTCTAGTCGATCAATAATGGTTGGTAACTAGATCATAAAGGGGGAAAGATGATAGGTAAGGGCTAGAATGAAACTAGGTGAGATACACATAGATGACATGTAATGGACTTGCTCCTAATACCTACAAGGTACATCCTAAGCTTCAAGTGTGTGCTCAAGAGCAATGTTGCATCTATGGTCCTCAAATACTCCAAGGTTCTGCTAAGATAACCAAACTACCAAAGCATTTGTGCAAATCAAAAAATTAATTTATGCAACACATGATTAAACACAAGTAACCAAAAGAACTCCATAGACATATCAAAAGTAAATCAACATAATATATAAGAATCCAAGTTCATAGATCCAGGGACACTAGAGAGTGGCTTGCCTTTCATGGTTATACAGCTTATTACAAAGCTAGGGAAGACTAAAGATAAAGAAGCCAAGAAAGACTCTTCTCATGCTTCGCATCCGCTGCAACAATGCTTCGATGAAGTCCCGCCGGCTTAGCTCCTCTCCACTCAAGATCTTGAACCGTAGCTTTGTTAGGATTATGCCCTCGAATGCCAATGGGGATACTTGTATTAGAGCATTTTATTAGTATTATACATTCTTATTCTTATTAAATAGGTGTTTATTTTGATGTTCATATAAATCTTGTGATGGCATTATAATTAGTTTTAAATATCATAGTCCATGTGTATTAAGTTAAACCTTCTACTCTTTGTGGGATAAAGAGGAGAGCACTAGAGGGTTTGGTACTTATACACTTAAATAGTTCGCAAATCGGAGAACCTTTAATTGGGTGTTACAGGTTCGTAAGGATTTGTATGACATATACTTTGACAAAGAGTGCTAGTTGAACACTATGGAATAGTCGGAGCATATGTCATAAATGCATAATTGGGAATTGGTGTATTCGAACATGACTCACATCAACCCAATCACATGGGTTTTACTCTTTGAAAGTCAATGATTGGGATTGTTGATTATGATCATATGAGTGGACATTAGACCTGAGGTATCATGATCATAATGTACTTGTGATGTCTAATCTGTTACTAGAGTTGTAAGGCTTAGTTCACCTTTTGGTAGGGCCGACCTTGAAGTGCGACTATGTCGGGCAAGTAGCAGTTGTGAGTGATCACAAAGAAAGAATTCGTTCTCTCGGAAGTAAATGAGTTAGTATCCTATGCGACTATAAATATGTGAGATTAGAAGACCTTGGCCAAGGCAGTCAAACTAATCATGTGGGGCACGAAGGGTAGTTTGGTAATCTCACCCCACTATAGTTATTTGCATGTGATCAAGTTCAATGAGTTTGATAATTACCATGGCTCTCACTCGGTTGGGATACAAGAACGAAAGGTTTATACATATATGGCAATGATAATCGGATAGGTTTGTAATGATCTACTCATTTCTGTTCAATTGGGTTACGATGTGGGGCCACAGGGCTGGCTAGGTGTCACCCACATCCTTTGGTATGCTCCCATTGCCAATCGGAATGAACCTAGGGAGTCACGTTTAAAGGGATAAAGAATCAGTCTCATTTTGAGTACAGGGGTAAAATTGTCAATTTACAATTTTACTTCATGGGATGAGTGAAATTGTAAATTGGTCTAGGGTTTTTGTCTTAAGTTTAAATTTTGATTTAAATTCGATGGAGTCGAATAGATAATCAAAATTATGACTCAAAGATAAAAGTGGTTTTAGTTAGATTAGGACTCATATTTCTAATAAAACTTCTATGGTAATGTTTATCATATTATGAAGGTTCATATTTTGAATAAGACTTCATAATTGAATGATGTTTATCATATTATGAAGGTTCATATTTGAATAGAACTCATAATTGAATAATGTTTATCATGTTTTATGAAGTTTCTATAAATATGACTCCTCTCCAACTATAGACTCAACTCAATTAATACTCTAGTGAGAAAATCCCCAAGCCCTCTCTTCCTGTCTAACCCTAGCCGCTATTTGGAGAAGAAGAGGAGATTGTCTCTTAATTTCGGAGTGTGATCTAGAGGCATGGGACTTCTGTTCGGCGCTAGGAGATCTACGACAATCCGAGTTAAAAATTTGACACATCAAAGAAAAGAAAATCATTAAGAGGTAATTTTCTAGGCCTTTTAATTAAATTACGGTGCTCATAAAAACAATTAGAATATATATCGTAAATATATTATTGCTTCTGCATGTCCTTTTAATGTTATTTCGTTTTTGCGATATTACCTAACAGTGGTACCAGAGCCAGGCTATTTGTTTTAATGAGCACTAGGTTTTAAAATCATAAAATTGCATTGGTGATCATTATTTGATTATTATATAAAATTAAAGAATCATGATAAAATTAGATTTTATGCATAATTTTTATTTTATGAGTTAGGGTTCCATAATTTATTTAAAATTTTATATAAATAATAATAACAATAATAATGATAATAATTGATATATGTCTAAATGTGTGTATTTTAGTATATGTATTCTATAATTCTAGCATGTGTTTTTATAAGAATTGATGCCTGTTTCATGCTTAATAGTATATTATTTGCTTCGCAGGGCATGTAAATGCCATGGAGGACACGAAGATATGATTTGGGCGAAAAAGAGAAGAAAACCAAGTCACGGTACTGTAGCGTATTCACTATAATAGGTACTGTAGCAGTGATACTTTAGCGGTGGTTTTGTAGCATGGACACTATATCTGCCACTGTAACACCTGGAGAGTTTTCAAGTCAGAAATTGAACCATGGCATATGGCCTCATTACTACCCTGGATTGAACCCGGGAAGATTACTGTAGCCGGAGAAGAGGATAATGTGTTTGAAGGCATACTATTGAGCCAGTATAGATACTATTACGTGGGCTAGAGTGCACTTTTACCTACCCCAAATTTCCTCAATGAGTAGCTCATTGAGCCAGTATACCGCCAGTATGGAGGCCATTTTGAGCCGGTATACCCAGCAGTATGGAGGCCATTTTGAAGGTGTTTTGAGTCTATTTTGAGGGCATACGGGCTGGTTTGGAGGGGGAGTATACCAGGGGTATATAAGGGCATTTTGGAGGCTCTTTTGGGAACTTTTTGGGGGATCTTGGCACCCAACACTGGGAGAAGAAAAGGAGAAAGGAAGAGATCATCTTGGTAGAGCTTGGCTTGAGTCGTGGAGGTGGTCAAGAGCTTGAACTTTATGGGGAGAGCTTCATCATCAAGGGAGGAGGAGCATTCGGCATTCTTTGGGCTAGAGGAAGAGTCATTTGGCCGGCATTGTTCTTCTTTGTCATCATTCGGACTAGGGAGTTCCGTTTATGCATTTATTTCTTTTTTTCCTTGAGTTTGTGACACTTGTTTGTATGATGGCACACTAGACCCCCAAGGCCACCGGATGGAGGTGAACCTTGGGGGGTTCATCATGTATTGTGGATGCTAAACCTTCATTTGGAATCTATTTGGGTTGATTTATATCTTGGCTCATTTTTCTTCATGTGTAGAACTATAAAATGGAGAGATCCTTAGTTATTTATTGAGTTGTATGTGTAAATGTGACATACTCACATGTACTAGATCTTGAATGAGCTAGAAGGGGTATTCTTATATCGATATAACGAGAGATTGGGTGTCGGTAACCCCTCCGAATCTTAAGGATACATTTAAAGTAAGTATGTCCTTATTGCGGGTTTTCCCTACACTTAATGCGATCATAGGAATGCAATTAAGGAGAGATCCTTATTGACATTTATATGGGATTAGGGTTTAATCGCCGCGAAATTGGGGTTGAACTATTCTTGGAATCCTTCGGTTTAAATCACCCTTGCTTTACTCTTACCATGCATCCATATACCATGATGACCCCTCATGGGGATCCTCATCCCTAGGCCTATTTTTATTATCATTGCTTTTGCGATTTCCTTTCTTGCCTCGGAATTGTTATGCTTGTGTTCTATTTACATTCTTGCATGTATTAGAGTAGTATATCATGCTTAAGTTGTAAGGTTAGAAAGTAAGTGATGGAGGAGTAATAGGAGCTCCTTAGCCCCGTGGAATACGATCCTTGGGCTTTTGCTCAAGCTATTACTTGGCGACCCAGTACACTTGTGGGCGATCAATCAAGTTTTTGGCGTTGTTACCGGGGACGTTAGGAGTTCTAGGAAACTTCTAGCTTATTGCTCTAACCATTTTTCTTTTTTTCTATTTCTTATTTTCATTTTTTTTACTCCTTTTTGAGCTTAACTATCTTTACCTTTATTAACTTTGCAAGGTACTATGCATGACACGAGCAAATCCATCAAACCTAGTTGCACCTGACAGTGAAATTGGAAGAGAATCATTATTTCAAATTTGGAATTTACACAAGGTAATGAGCGGGCTATTATTGATATCTGGAATGATTGGATGCCAAATATACATCATTTATTCCACATACAAGATAGTACAATATGCAGATTCAAATTATAGGAAGGTTCTATTATAGTAGCTGAAGATAATATTTGGAAAGCTATGCTTAAAATCTTCATGAATTTTGGAAGAGTTCCAACGAAAGAAGAAGTCAGTATTCCTACTGACCTAACTACACTAGACATAGAAAAACTGTGAGTATATCAATCGATTACGGTACATAAGCCTAGCAGAGATCAGGGGGGAATACTGAGGATATTGTGCAACTGGTGTATGGCATCAATGAGAGTTCAGATGAAAGCTCAGTATCTGTAGAAGGAGATAAACAAAAACATAGTGATGTACTGCTGAATAGAAATCTGCGACCTTCAACAAAGGAAGCACCTGAACTGGAATTGAAGAAGTTGCCTGACCACCTCAAATATGCATTTCTTGAGGACGGAACTCAGTTTCTTGTCATCATTGCCTCAAACCTTACTTCTGAACAGAAGAGTGGCTTGGTGAACATCTTGAAGAAGCACAAGAAAGCAATTGCCTGGAAGATAGCTGACATCAAGGGAATAAATCCTTCGTTCTGCACTCACAAAATCTTGATGGAGGATGATCATAAACCCTCAGCCTTACCACAAAGAAGACTAAATCCAAACATGAAGGAAATAGTGAGGGCAGAAGTCATCAAACTCCTTGATGCAGGCATTATATATCCAATCTCTGACAGTGAGTGGATGAGCCCAGTGCAAGTTGTACCTAAAAAGGGGGGGATGACCGTAATTACCAATGAGAAGAATGAGTTGATTCCTACTCGAACAATCATAGGATGGCGTGTCTGCATTGACTACAGAAAATTGAATGATGCCACCTGAAAGGACCATTTCCGACTACCATTTATTGATAAAATGCTTGAGAAGCTTGATGGGCATTCATACTACTGCTTTCTGGATGTCCTTTCAGGATATTTTCAAATTCCTATTGCCCCAAAAGACCAAGAAAAAACCACATTCACATGCCCTTATGTAACCTTTGCATATTGCCGAATGCCGTTTGGCCTTTTGTAACGTCCCCGCCACTTTTCAGAGATGTATGTTGGCAATTTTTGAGGATATGGTGGAAGACTTCATGGAGGTGTTCATGGATGATTTTTTTGTGTTTGGTGACTCCTTTGAATTATGTCTCAAGAATCTAGAGCATGTTCTTACTCGATGCGAGGAGACCAATCTTGTACTAAGTTGGGAGAAATGCCATTTCATGGTTCAAGAAGGGATAGTTCTGGGCCACAAAATTTCCAAGGAGGGAATTGAGGTAGATAAAGCAAAAATTTCCATTATAGAGAAGTTACCTCTCCCAACTTCGGTAAAAGCAATCAGGAGTTTTCTTGGGCATGTGGGTCTTTTATAGAAGATTCATCAGGGACTTTGCCAAAATTGCCAGACCTTTAACAAAATTGTTGGAAAAAGATGTACCATTCAAGTTTGAACGAAGATTGCATAAAAAGCTTTTATAACGCTTAAAGAAAAACTCACTCATGCACCCATAATGGTAGCTCCTGATTGAGATTCTCCATTTGAATTAATGTGTGATGCAAGTGATTTTGCCATGGGTGCAGTCCTTGGGCAATGACGAGACAAACATTTCCATCCTATATATTATGCTAGCAAAACATTGAAAGACACCCAGGAGAACTATACCATGACAGAAAAAGAGTTGCTTGCCGTTGTGTTGACATTTGATAAATTTAGATCATATCTGGTTCTATCCAAGGTGGTGGTATGCACTGATCATTCCGCTTTGTGATATCTATTTAGCAAGTGTGATGCCAAGCCACGCTTGATTAGATGAGTCCCATTGTTCCTGGAATTTGATTTAGAAATTGAAGATAAGAGAGGAGCCGAAAACCTTGCTACAGATCATTTATCCCGGCTTGAGAATCCAAATCTGGATGCTTTGAGGGAGAAAGATATCAAAGATTCATTTCCTGAGGAACACTTATATAGTATTCGGGTAGTAGAAGAGTGTGAACCACAGTGGTTTGCTGATTTTGCCAACTATTTAGTCGGGGGTGTCACCCCAAAGTGGTTCACACATCAACAACAAAATTTTTTTTTTTCAGACCTGAAGCACTATGTGTGGGAAGACCCTTATCTTTTCAGATTTTGTTCAGATCAAGTTGTTTGAAGATGTGTGTCATGGATAGAAGGTTTGAGTATTTTGAAGCACTGCCATTTAGGACCAACTGGTGGCCACTACAACTTAAACGGAACCTCAAAGAAGATTCCTGATGTGGGATTTTATTGGCCATCATTATTTAAGGACATCCACAAATTCATACAAGCATGCGATAGGTGTCAGAGGGTAGGCCACATTTCTCGCCGAGATGAGATGCCTCAGAATTGGAATCAGGCTTGTGAGATTTTTTATGTTTGGGGGATCGACTTCATGGGACCATTCGCAAGCTCACATGGTTGCAAGTTCATTCTCATAGCAGTCGATAACATGTCTAAATGGGTGAAAGCTCAGGCCCTACCAACAAGTGATGCAAGGGCAGTGGTCAAATTCCTAAAGAAACTTTTCTCCAGGTTTGGAACAACATGGGCAATCATTAGCGATCGAGGCACACACTTTTGCAATACTCAGTTTGCAAAAATTCTGAAGCGCTACAATGTTTATCACAAGCTAGCAATGCCATATCACCCACAAACTAGTGGGCAAGTGGAAGTTTCCAACAGGGATTTGAAAAGAATCTTGGAGAAAAATTTTACTCAGGATAGAAGAGACTGGGTAGAACACTTGGATGACAGTCTGTGGGACCACTCCATACAGATTAGTCTATGGAAAAGCCCTATCACTTACCTGTAGAACTTGAACACAAAGCTTATTGGGCTATTAAATTTTTGAATTTTGATATTACTCTTGCAGGTGAGAAAGAGGAATCTTCAATTAAATGAATTGGATAAATGGTGCGCCACAGCATACAAAAATTTCAAACTTTACAGAGAAAGAGTGAAGGAGTACCACGATAAGCATATCAAGCACCCTAAACAATTTCAAGAAGGGGATCAAGTTTTACTGTTCAACTCGAGGCTGAAGCTATTCCCAGGGAAGTTTAAGTCTCGTTGGTCAGGTTGGGTCATATCTCGCCGTTTGCACAAGATTAACCGGGGAAGTTTGTTCCACCCTCCTCCATTGTTTTCATTGCATATATTATTATGTTTTTCATGACTAGTGTACATTGGGGACAATGTACAACACTAGGTGTGGGGATGGGTGTATTGTATGTATTAGAGGTATTATTTGGATGCTAGTTTACCCATGATGACTTGTTCATTATTGGAAGACTCTTCTAGCATGGATTAGTGATGGATGTGAGTTACATATTTGTTATTGTGCTCTATTTGAATCTTGTTTCACCACTAGTATTGTCTTGTGCACTGTATCTTGTGTTGATGCCCTGGGAATAGCCAACTTGACTACTCTAACTCTCTTATATGCTTAACACACAATTTTGAGTACTTGGCCTTAGAATTTTAAGTTCATTATTTCAATGATCTCTTAAGAACTTCTTAGTCTTGTTGAGCTAGCCCATAGTTTTGTGGCGTGTAGAGTAGTCTGAAGAAATGATCTAGTGTGAATGTGAAAAAAAAATTGATGTAAAGAGAAAAACAAAAATGAGTTTATGTCAGTATTCCTCTGCTAATGAAGCATGAATGCGTCTATGTAGACTTTAATCAAGTAGTTGGGTGGCTCTTGTGCCTAACAAGCATGTGCATCCTCCAGAAAATTTCTTTGTGCTGTCTATGTTAGCCGGACTCGGAAAAAAAAATTTGATGAAATGAAGTGAAAATAAAAACACTAGTGATCTTGTTAACTACCTACTAGAGGGTTTAAAAAGGAAAAGGGATTTAGTTAAATTTAAGGACTTAGAAAGATCTTACTTATTTATTGAAGTAGTTCTTTTGCATTTTAAGACTCAGTACTCTTGCAGGTGGAGTGATTAGCATCTAGAGCTATACTGATTGAAGTTGGTAGGCTAGACCAGGTCTTAGGGCAAATGAAATACAAGGTTTACTCACATGGCACAAACATATAGGAGGTGAGACAGGATCTCATTGTTGTGCTTAATGTTTTGTAACTCATTATCTAGTTATCATTTTCTGATGATTGTAGAGTCTTGTATTTATTTGAGCCGGAGGTAATACATTTAGCCACTTATCATTATCTTTGTTTTTCATGATGTGTTTGCTTTGGGACAAGCAAATGCTTAGGTGTGGGAATATTTGATAAGTGTCTAAATGTATATATTTTAGTATATGTATTCTATACTTCTAGCATGTGTTTTTATAAGAATTGATGACCGTTTCATGCTTAATCATATATTATTTGCTTCGCAGGGCATGTATGTGTCATGGAGGACACGAAGATATGATTTGGGTGAAAAAGAGAAGAAAACTAGGTCACAGTACTGTAGCGTATTCACTGTACCAGATTACTGTAACAGCGGTACTGTGGCATCGACATTGTAGCTATTATTTTAGCACCTGGAGAGTTTTCAAATCAGAAATTGAACTATCACATATGGCCTCATTGCTACCATGGATAGAGACCAGGATGATTATTGTAGCCAGAGAAGCGAATAATGTGTTTGAAGACATACTGGCTTAATGAGGTGCTCATTGAGCCAGTATGGATACAGTTATGTGGGCTAGAGTGCACTTTTACCTACCCCAAATTTCCTCAGTGAGGAGCTTATTAAGCCAGTATACCGCCAGTATTGAGGCCATTTTAACGGTGTTTTGAGTCTATTTTTAGCGCATACTGGCTGGTTTGGAGAAGGAGTATACCCAGGGTATATAAGGGCATTTTGGAGGCACTTTTGGGAACTTTTTGGGGGATCTTGGCAGCCAACACTGGGAGAAGAAGAGGAAAAAGGAAGAGATCATCTTGGTAGAGCTTGGCTGGAGTCTTGGAGGTGATCAAGAGCTTGAACTTCAAGGGGAGAGCTTCATCATCAAGGGAGAAGGAGCATTCGGCATTGTTCTTCTTCATCATCATTCGGGCTAGGGAGTGCCATTTATGCATTTATTTCTAGTTTTTATTGAGTTTGTAACACATGTTTGTATGATGGCACACTAGACCCCTAAGGCCACCGGATGTAGGTGAACCTTGGGGTGTTTATCATGTATTGTGGATGCTAAACCTTCATTTGGAATGTATTTGGGTTGATTTATATCTTGGCTTATTGTTCTTCATGTCTAGAACTATAAAATGGAGAGATCCTTAGTTCTTTATTAAGTTGTGTGTGTAGATGTGACCTACTCACATGTACTAGATCTTGAATGAGCTAGAAGAGGTATTCTTGTATCGATATGCCGAGAGATTGGGTGTCGGTAACCCCTCCGAATCTTAAGGATACATTTAGATTAAGTATGTCCTTATTGCGGGATTTCCCTACACTTAATGCGATCATAGGAATGCAATTAAGGAGAGATCCTTATTGACATTTGTATGGGATTAGGGTTTAATCGTCGAGATCCTTCGGTTTAAATCACCCTTGCTTTACTCTTACCATGCATCCATATACCATGATGACCCCTTATGGGGATCCTCATCCCTATGCCTAATTTTATTATCATTGCTTTTGCGATCTCCTTGCTTGCCTTGGAATTGTTATACTTGTGTTCTACTTACATTCTTGCATGTATTAGAGTAGTATAACATTCTTAAGTTGTAAGGTTAGAAAATAAGTGATGGAGAATTAATAGGAGCTCCTTAATCCCGTGGAATACGATCCTTGGGCTTTTGCTCAAGGTATTACTTGGCGACCCCGTACACTTGCGGGCAATCAATTAACAATGATATTGAAATATATATATATATATATATATTAAATAAATCAAAAGTTGTGTTGCATAGTACTAGTGGCGTTGTAGAAGATTGATTTGTTTAATATATATATATATATAATAATATATAAATAAATAATTAAAATAATAATAATAATTACGTAAGCCCACACAATTGCCGCGCAGTGTTGCGCGCGGCGAGCACTGCGCAGGGCGTGGGCCACGGAAATTATTTATTTATTTATTTATTTAGTATTTATATTATTATGTTATTATTTTATTTGTTATTATTATTATTTGTTTATTTATTTTATTTTAAATAAAGTGGGATCCACACCAATGTAATTTATGGTTGATTTATTTTTATTTTTATTGTATGTGTTGAATGAATGGATAACATACGATCATGAATGATAGGGCTTTTATATTTATTTTATTTTAATGTATTTTTGCCATGTTGTGTCCGATGTTATTTTTTTTAATTTTTGCAAAAGTAGATTCTATCTAGGATTTATATTTGTAAATTTGAGAGAAAACATAAAGTGACACAAGAGTCCGAGAATACATGGAGCAAGAAACCCGGCATAAAGTCCTTTTGTATGGAGCGCAAAGCCATGTAAAAGTTTAGGACTTTATTTTAGATTAATCTATTAAATTAGGTTAATCATAGATGTTCATGATCGTATGCATGTGATGGCTTGAATGTGAATGTATGTCTTATTTATACATGCATAATGTAATGTCAGACCCAATTAATAACTTGTAAACAATTCTCCCAAAAGAATAACACTAAGTTGAAGGGCATGGGATGTCCTGACTCTCCACCAAGCTTTTGGTGATTAGAGTTATGAGGGTGTATGATATCTTTCCTTGTATGAGGGGGTCTTGTATTCGCTTATAATTTTAAGAACCTTTAGTGCATTGGATGGCTTCAATCGAAACAAATTCCTCCCCAATTATACTGTATGGGTTGAGGGGGTGGAATTCAATTGTTAGATTGACAAAAGTTGGTGGGCTTGACTTAGATAGTTTACGGGCCAATTGAATTATATGGGTTGAGGCTTAGTAAACTGTGGGCCAAAATTAATTGGACTACCTATGGAATAGGTTGGCATCGGACGCCACTTTATTGACTCTAGTGGTGCAATTATACTGTATAGGTTGAGCTCCATTGAATTTAATAAAGAACACAATCACTCACTACGAGATCCTACTAACTAGGATTTCCGATTTCTATAGTGGGAGTGTAGATTTGCGAAAAATGTAGTGGGAGCCAAGTTTTATTTAAAGACCTAAATATAACTTTGGTATAATATAAAGTGAACTAATAATCTTGTTTTTATTTTATTGCAGTTTATTTCTCGATATGACTAATAACCCACTTAATATTTTGCTTGAGAAAAAATATCCTTACCGGGCCCAATTATGTAGATTGGCTCAGGAATTTGAGGATAATCCTCAATTTAGAGTGAATCGAATACATTCTGGAGGCCGATATTCCTACCGAACCTCCACCCGAGGCATGCAAGGAAGAACAAGGTATTTATCTAAAATGGCTCGATGATGACTTGCGAGTGAGGAGCTATATGTTAGCCTCCATGAGCAGTGATATGCAAAGCTCTCATGAAAAAATGAGTGATGTGAGATTGGTACTGTTGCACTTGCAGGAGCTCTATAGAGAGCATAGTCGGACTGTTCTGTATGAAATATCGAGAGAGCTTTTTAGGGCAAAGATGAGTGAGGGTGGTGAAGTTAGAGAGCATGTCCTTAAGATGATCTCTATGATTGAGAGGTTGGAAGCTCTTGGTTTTCATGGATTACAACCTTCAGGTTGATCTCATCTTGCAGTCTCTTCCTGATTCTTTCTCTCAGTTTATTGTTAATTTTAACATGAATGATATTGAGTGCACACTGGCGGGTCCTCTTAACAAGCTAGTAAGTACTCAGTCTCAAATGAAGACTAAAGGGAAGGATGTTGTTGCTTTGACTATCTCTACTTCTAGGCCCTTAAAGCCCAAGAAGAAAAAGATGGCCAAGAAGCAGAATGCTCTGGCTCCCAAAGCAGTAGAAGGAGTGGGTCAGAATAAAGGTAAGGCTCTGGTGGTTTGTGCGAGTGAGAGCTCCAAGCAAGCGAGCAAGTGTTTCCATTGTGGCGAGGCCGATCATTGGAAGCGTCATTGTCCACAGCTCATAGCAGATGGCTCTACAGGTATGGAACGATTTGTTTTCAAAGCAAATTGTTCAATTTCTGTACTCTCTACTTCTTGATTCATGAGCTAGTGCACATGTTTGTATTATGAATCAGAATCTAGAAATAAGATGGAAGGAACATAGGATAGTTTCACAATTAGCACCACGAGTGACTCCTCAACTGAATGGGGTGCCTAAGCATAGGAATCAAACCTTGTTGGACATGATTCATTCTATGCATAGTTACATAGATTTGCCTATTTCTTTACAGGGGTCATGCGCTTCTCATAGAAGGAGCTTTGGATAGTTATGAAGTGTATGTTGAAGTATTTTAGGACTAAAGATATGCTTCTAATCCATAGCAATGGAGAGTTAAGTGTGGATGGTTATGTAGATTCAGACTTTTCAGTCTGATGTTGATGACCGAAGATCCACTTTAGGGTTTAATTATATTTACTCTTAATGGTAAAGCAGTGAGATGAAATACTTGTAAGTTAGTACTACAGATTCCACTACTAAGACTGAATATGTGTGTGCATCGAAGGTTATTTGGATTAACAAGTGATAAGTGCTTGTGTGATATGAATGCGAAGCATTCTTTCCTTATGTTGAGCATTACTTTTCTCAGGTTTTTACATTAATATGTGTGTTTTTATATTACTTTTATGCAGGTATGGTTGTGAGGCTGAGTATGAAGGAAATAGGCCAATGTGGATCATAATGCACCTATATTGGAGGAGATCTTGCTAAGGTTCAAACGCAAAGACATAGGACAGGTGTGAGATGCTAGAGTGTGTGCCAACCTCCTCGTATTCGAGTGAGTACATCCATTTGGAGGGGCACAAAAGGCGACTCACACTCGAGCATTCCGTCTTATGCATATAAGAACAAGAGCTCCACCAACATATATATTGATGAGTGTTCCGCAAGTGCACGGAGTCGTCAAGTAATACCTCTCGTGCGAGCACGAGAGGGTCGTATTCCACAGGCCCAAGGATCTACCCTTACTTCCTCTTCGCTTATTGTCTAGCCGACGAGATTCGAAAGGTTTCTCTAATCTATTAATTTAAATAAGATAACTACAAGTGGAGACTAAAAATACGGAGGCGTATAAAATCGGGGAAAAGGAACGGTCACGGATGCGGATTCCCTAGGGGCTACTAAAGTGCACAGGGATGCTAAGAATGTCATGCAATTGAAGGTTTGGACCTAGAGATTTTCCTAGATTAGGTCAACCCGATGGTCACGGCCATTGACCCCTAATCCGGTATAAGTATTGACCAGAATTTCTTCCGATCAAATCCTCATACGATTGCATTAACAAGTGGGGAAATCCCTAATTAGAGCCGAACACAACTCGGTCTAGCCCTAATGGTGGAGGGGCATGAATACCCGATGGTCACGGCGTATTCATACATGAATCCCTTCCAAACTTGGTGTGTCTAGTACAAGGGTGATGGTCACGCTACCAAGTACAACCTAGCAGGTTGGTTTACGAGAGTTCTCATGTAAGCAACACATCAAATGCACCAAGAATGAATCTCAAAAACACAACAATTGCAATAAACAAACTTAAATCATCCAAATACAAGTTCACCCCAAGGTTCACCGACATCCGTGACCTTGGGGTCTACTCATCCATACAAACAAATCCAAGCAACAAATCCATGCAAACAACTACAAAAAGGCATAATAAAAACTCCCTCAAACAATGGAAGAAGGAAGACAAGCCAAGCTAGGTGGAAAGGCTTTCCACGGGACGCCCGCAATGGGAGGGCGGCTTCCCTCGATCGTCTACAAACTCCCAAAAGAAGAGATCGATGAAGATCTAGCCAAATCCGAGCTTCTCCCTTAGATTTCCCTTCTCCAAAACATGTAATCTTGCCTCTCAAAGATTGGTGAAAATCGGCTTGAAGAACCCTCCAAAAACTCCTCTCTTGCCCTAGAAGAAATCAGTTTCTTATATACCCCGTCGATCCATGCGGGCTCCATGCGGGCGCATGGAGCCCGTGAAGCTCCTGACCAAATGCCCAAAACACCCGCGGTGCTACGATGCTGCTCGACTACGGTGTTTAAGCTACGATGAATTTCTGAGTGTTTTGCTACGATGAACGAGCCTTGAGAATTCCTAGCAAACCTCACGGGCATCCATGCGGGCGCATGGAGCCCGTGGAAACTCCCGAGCCAAAATGGCGCGCAGAAGAACAATGACATGCTACAGCGTCGCTACAGTGCTGCTACAGTGTCGTGAACCCAAAAATGCCGTTTTTGATGTCGAATTCATCCGATTTGCATTTTTGAGCATTGTTTGACTCATTTAAGACCTGCAACACCGAAAATAACCAATTTAGACATAAAACGGGCATCAATTCGTTAACATGTTCACAAATAATACACGATTAATACATATAAAATACATACATTTAGGCGTTTATCAAATATCCCCATCACCTAAGCGCTTTGCTTGTCCCCAAGCAAACACACATGAAAGAATAAGGGCCAAAATGATAAACGGCTAAATGTACGACCTCAAGCTCAAATAGTGAAGAACCCCACGAGCACGCAGTTGAAATGAATTCAAGAAAATGAGTTGTACAATAACCGACTCGAGAGAGATAGTCATGATTCCTTTAGAGTGCTTTCCCGTGAGTGTGTGTATGCTTAGGTCCCTCGCTCTCCCCATTCACACCACATTCAATGACTACCGGTGTTAGAAGTGTTAAAGACACCCTCAATAGTAGGTCAAGAGTCCTTCGGGTCCACATTCAACACTTTAGTATCTAAGTGAATGCATGATTGAGTCCAGGAGAACAAAAACTACTCTTTCTTTGTTTTTTTCATCATTTCCTTTTTTTTTCTCTTTCTTTTTCTTTTTTTTTTTTCTGTCTCGAGTCCGGCTAACGTAGACTGCACAAAATATTTTATAATCTTTCAGAAGGATGCACATGCTGATTAGGCACAAGAGCCACCCAACCTACTTGATTACAGTCTACATAGACGCATTCGTGCTAAATTAGCAGAGGAATACTGACATAGACTCATTTTTATTTTTATTTTTAAAGATAACAAATATATACATGTCTCCTGAGCACCTTCATGCAAAACTTCACTTAGGGATAAAAGCAAAATGAACAAAAGAACCAAAAAGCTCTTAAAAAGAACATTGAGGGATGAATTTGCCATTCTAACACTTTTAAATCAAAGCGAGTAGGGTTAGCGAGGTCAAAGCGAGGTAGAAACACTCGTGTCAAAAGCTGTGAAGAGAGCACTAGAAAGAAAAACACGACTTCCTTTATAGCACAAATAACCTTACAACTCATTACTATCATTCATTCAAGCCGGGAGGTTCCTAACAAAAATATCATAGCTATCATCTGGTGAAGTAAGCATGCAAATAACCCATCCCCACACCTAGAATCGTACATTGCCCTCAATGTACACTAATCA